>NC_084612.1:90277853-90387853 GCF_033978795.1 Nerophis ophidion
CAGTTGTTTACAAATACTCGATGACTAAGAAGGTAAATACGACATGATGTATTCCTCCCAGTTGTTTACAAATACTTGATGACTAAGAAGGTAAATACGACATGATGTATTCCTCCCAGTTGTTTACAAATATTCGATGACTAAGAAGGTAAATACGACATGATGTATTCCTCCCAGTTGTTTACAAATACTCGATGACTAAGAAGGTAAATACGACATGATGTATTCCTCCCAGTTGTTTACAAATACTTGATGACTAAGAAGGTAAATACGACATGATGTATTCCTCCCAGTTGTTTACAAATATTCGATGACTAAGAAGGTAAATACGACATGATGTATTCCTCCCAGTTGTTTACAAATACTCGATGACTAAGAAGGTAAATACGACATGATGTATTCCTCCCAGTTGTTTACAAATACTTGATGACTAAGAAGGTAAATACGACATGATGTATTCCTCCCAGTTGTTTACAAATACTCGATGACTAAGAAGGTAAATACGACATGATGTATTCCTCCCAGTTGTTTACAAATACTTGATGACTAAGAAGGTAAATACGACATGATGTATTACTCCCAGTTGTTTACAAATACTTGATGACTAAGAAGGTAAATACGACATGATGTATTCCTCCCAGTTGTTTACAAATACTTGATGACTAAGAAGGTAAATACGACATGATGTATTCCTCCCAGTTGTTTACAAATACTTGATGACTAAGAAGGTAAATACGACATGATGTATTCCTCCCAGTTGTTTACAAATACTCGATGACTAAGAAGGTAAATACGACATGATGTATTCCTCCCAGTTGTTTACAAATACTTGATGACTAAGAAGGTAAATACGACATGATGTATTCCTCCCAGTTGTTTACAAATACTCGATGACTAAGAAGGTAAATACGACATGATGTATTCCTCCCAGT
The DNA here is from genome assembly GCF_033978795.1 of Nerophis ophidion. NCBI lineage: Eukaryota > Metazoa > Chordata > Actinopteri > Syngnathiformes > Syngnathidae > Nerophis > Nerophis ophidion. Next base: position 90,278,786 of record NC_084612.1, read on the forward strand.
TGTTTACAAATACTTGATGACTAAGAAGGTAAATACGACATGATGTATTCCTCCCAGTTGTTTATAAATACTCGATGACTAAGAAGGTAAATACGACATGATGTATTCCTCCCAGTTGTTTACAAATACTCGATGACTAAGAAGGTAAATACGACATGATGTATTCCTCCCAGTTGTTTACAAATACTCGATGACTAAGAAGGTAAATACGACATGATGTATTCCTCCCAGTTGTTTACAAATACTCGATGACTAAGAAGGTAAATACGACATGATGTATTCCTCCCAGTTGTTTACAAATACTTGATGACTAAGAAGGTAAATACGACATGATGTATTCCTCCCAGTTGTTTATAAATACTCGATGACTAAGAAGGTAAATACGACATGATGTATTCCTCCCAGTTGTTTACAAATACTCGATGACTAAGAAGGTAAATACGACATGATGTATTCCTCCCAGTTGTTTACAAATACTCGATGACTAAGAAGGTAAATACGACATGATGTATTCCTCCCAGTTGTTTACAAATACTCGATGACTAAGAAGGTAAATAGGACAGGATGTATTCCTCCCAGTTGTTTACAAATATTCGATGACTAAGAAGGTAAATACGACATGATGTATTCCTCCCAGCGTCTCAGTAAACGAGGTCCAGAAGGGGGCGTGTCCTTTGCCGGGCAGTAAATTACTCCCGACTCCCGGATGCCGATGTCACGCCTGATCAATTGATGGCTGTGAATTAGCTAATGCACCTGGGGCCCGCCGCCTGCCATCAACATAAAACACTCGACGGGGAAGATGGCGGCACAGTACACGGCACCAGGGAGGGAACGTTGACGGATGTCGCCCTCAGTCTCGCACTCTGCCAGGGACTCTGTGAAGAATCTTAGCTGAGGAGCATCCTTCTTCCAGAAGAATGGAAGGAAGCTGCGTGTGATGGCAGGAAGTTGATCTTTCGGACAAACAGTTGTGGCAATGAAGATGTGCTAAATGACATCAATTACATCATGTGTCCTGTCAAGCTGCAGTGGCTGCCCTCAGTCTCCTCTTGGATAAAAACATGTGTGTCTTTAATCCTTGAGTAAACCCTCCATTGTTTTTGTAGTTTTTCTATCAACAACCTAAGAATACTGTAGTAGTATTTTGTAGTCCCTCAGTACTGTAGTACAAATCGGCTATATGTGGTATGCGGTATAGCTCGGTTGGTAGAGTGGCCGTGCCCGCAACTTGAGGGTTGCAGGTTCGATTCCCGCTTCCGCCATCCTAGTCGCTGCCGTTGTGTCCTTGGGCAAGACACTTTACCCACCTGCTCCCAGTGCCACCCACACTGCTTTAAATGTAACTTAGATATTGGGTTTCAATATGTAAAGCGCTTTGAGTCACTCGAGAAAAGCGCTATATAAATATAATTCACTTCACTTCACTATTTGAGTAAAGTACAGTATGGGTGTCAGATTCAATTACTGATGACATTTATTAAACAAGACAAGAAGCAAGGAAGGGCTTCACGGTGGCAGAGGGGTTAGTGCGTCTGCCTCACAATACGAAGGTCCTGCAGTCCTGGGTTCAAATCCAGGCTCGGGATCTTTCTGTGTGGAGTTTGCATGTTCTCCCCGTGAATGCGTGGGTTCCCTCCGGGTACTCCGGCTTCCTCCCACCTCCAAAGACATGCACCTGGGGATAGGCCCCTCCCACCTCCAAAGACATGCACCTGGGGATAGGCCCCTCCCACCTCCAAAGACATGCACCTGGGGATAGGCCCCTCCCACCTCCAAAGACATGCACCTGGGGATAGGCCCCTCCCACCTCCAAAGACATGCACCTGGGGATAGGTTGATTGGCAACACTAAATGGTCCCTAGTGTGTGAATGTTGTCTGTCTATCTGTGTTGGCCCTGCGATGAGGTGGCGACTTGTCCATAGTGTACCCCGCCTTCCGCCCGATTGTAGCTGAGATAGGCGCCAGCGCCCCCCGCGACCCCAAAAGGGAATAAGCGGTAGAAAATGGATGGATGGAAGAAGCAAGGAATTAAATAGTGACTGTCACGCTTCGCAGATGCACACACAACCAGTCAGCAGGATGGCAGGTAGGAATGGCGGTATAGCTCGGTTGGTAGAGTGGCCGTGCCAGCAACTTGAGGGTTGCAGGTTCGATTCCTGCTTCCGCCATTCTAGTCACTGCCATTGTGTCCTTGGGCAAGACACTTTACCCACCTGCTCCCAGTGCCACCCACACTGGTTTAAATGTAACTTAGATATTGGGTGTCACTATGTAAAGTGCTTTGAGTCACTAGAGAAAAGCGCTATATAAATATAATTCACTTCACTCTGACAGTATGGGGACCCAAAAAAACAGGTCCCCTAAAGGAAGAAAAAAAAAAAAAAAGAATAATTTTTAATATAATAAAACAAAAGAACACTGGTGCAAAAAGGGGAAAAAACAAAGTGCGTGCCAATGCACGGAAAGCTAATGCTAAAACGTAGCAGGAAACAGAAAACATTAAACGACGTGCCACGCGCACGTGAAGCTAAGGCGGAACTTAGCACAAAATAATCGAGGACACAGGATACAAAACGTGACGTGTTGCGAAAAGCAAGTAATGGGCCAAGAACGGACAGGAAATCAGGTGGGTTTAAATACACAAATAATAATCAAAAACAGGTGTGAGAGGAGCCCGTGAGGAGGAGCACACTACGTTGCCATGGTGACTAAACAAACGGGGAAGCGCACAAACAGAAGGAATCGGCAGAGTTCAGAACTAAACATGAACAAAGACATCCATCCATCCATCATCTTCCGCTTATCCAAGGTCGGGTCGCGGGGGCAGCAGCCTAAGCAGGGAAGCCCAGACTTCCCTCTAAACAAGCCACTTCGTCTAGCTCTTCCCGGGGGATCCCGAGGCGTTCCCAGGCCAGCCGGGAGACATAGTCTTCCCAACGTGTCCTGGGTCTTCCCCGTGGCCTCCTACCGGTTGGACGTGCCCTAAACACCTCCCTAGGGAGGCGTTCGGGTGGCATCCTGACCAGATGCCCGAACCACCTCATCTGGCTCCTCTCCATGTGGAGGAGCAGCGGCTTTACTTTGAGTTCCTCCCGGATGGCAGAGCTTCTCACCCTATCTCTAAGGGAGAGACCCAAACTCATTTGGGCCGCTTGTACCCGTGATCTTATCCTTTCGGTCATGACCCAAAGCTCATGACCATAGGTGAGGATGGGAACGTAGATCGACCGGTAAATTGAGAGCTTTGCCTTCCGGCTCAGCTCCTTCTTCACCACAACGGATCGATACAGTGTCCGCATTACTGAAGACGCCGCACCGATCCACCAGTCGACCTCACGATCCACTCTTCCCCCACTCGTGAACAAGACTCCTAGGTACTTGAACTCCTCCACTTGGGGCAGGGTCTCCTCCCCAACCCGGAGATGGCACTCCACCCTTTTCCGGGAGAGAACCATGGACTCAGACTTGGAGGTGCTGATTCTCATTCCGGTCGCTTCACACTCGGCTGCGAACCGATCCAGCGAAGACATATTAGCAAAGACATATTAGCGGCAAAACAATAAACGATCCGCATAGGTCAGGGGTCGGGAACCTTTTTGTCTGAGAGAGCCTTACAAGTCAAATATTTTAAAAAGTATTTCCGTGAGAGCCATACAACTTTTTCAATTTTTATTTTTTTTAAGACAGAATACAACTATATGCGTGCTTTTTTAAGAAAGACCAACATTTTTAGAGTGTAATAATTCTCTTATTCTTTTTAATAACATTGTTATTCTGAGGCTAGCCAAAAATAAATAAAATATTTCTTACCATTAATACGACTTCTTGAACAGGTGCTGTAGAAACCGGATGGACGGATGGATGAAAATGCATGAGAATATTTTATATTTTGAACGTTATTTTTGATACTGTGATTACCCGCGGATTTATTCATTACTTATCGTGTTAAGCAATGTCAGCTAAGATTTATCTGAGAGCCAGATGCAGTCATCAAAAGAGCCACATCTGGCTCTAGAGCCATAGGTTCCCTACCCCTGGCATAGCGGATCGTGACAGGGACAGAATTCACACCCCGTTCTGCTGCAGACCCGCAGGCCACGCCCCCCTCCACATACATTAATAACATCCTGTAATTTGATTTTGATATTACTATTTATTACATCTTCTGATAGATAAACATTTTTACGCCAATGAGAGCATTTTAAAACTCTTCCAAACTCACACCTATTTAAGCGATGAATATTATCGCATCATTTATTCGGAAATGATTTAAATCACGACAAATAAAGATAGGCTACTATGCACAGCAACATGTAAGAGTAAAAAAATAACAACTTTATGATTTGTAAATTTTCGGATTGCTTTTTTCTTTATTTTTAAGTTATCATGCCGTTGTTTTACCAAATAGGAATAGAAAATGAGTTTGAAACCCCTGATGTAATGTAAAAATGTGTCATATGTGTCGATATCGTAGCATATCAGTATCCGTATCAGCCAATACTCCATTCTACAGTTTGATTCCCTGTTAGAGAAGCAGAAAGTAAAGAAAGATTCAACAGTTTTGGATTAAATTTTATTTTCATTTTGATTTTTCTGCAGAAAAAACTGATTGTGTTGTGTTTATGTTGTCTGGCATGTAAATCCTCCACCGCTGCTGCTTTATTAGTTTACTTTTTATTCTCCCTCTCTCCGCTGCACTTCTGCTCGGGGGCAGATTGTTGGCATGTTTTATTCATACGCCTTATAGATTTCTTCTGAAAGATGATTTCGTGGCAGGAAGTCCCGTGGCCTCGCAGCCAGGCAGCAGCCTGCGCCTTTAAGGCCATTCTCAGCCCAAAAAGTCTGCTATTTTTTTACTGGCTCATTATTCTGATGTGCGGTTTCGCTAATGAGGGTCTGTGTTTTGGGGTTTTTTTGTTGGTGGGAGAAGATGATTCATTTTGAAAGAAAGGCGTGAAGAAATACAAATAGATAAATAATCCTGCGGCGTGTCTGCCCACTCCGCCTGGCAATTTGTGGCTGCGGATGTGTGTGTGTGTGTGTGTGTGTGTGTGTGTGTGTGTGGGTGTGTGTGTGTGTGTGTGTGTGTGTGTGTGTGTGTGTGTGTGTGTGCTTAATAAAGTGTGTGTGCCCCTGGTAAGTAATTTTTTTTATTATTATTTTTTTTTATTGAACAACAAACATGCATTTATAATTCACAAAAAAGTCAAGGCATTTTTTCAACATGAAGGAAAGAAAACAAAAAACAAATACAGATCGAGTAATAATACTAAAAAATATGAAAAAAAAAATAATAAAAAAGACTGAAAGGGCTACCTAAATCATTTTAAATGTTTTCAAAAAATATGCAAATTTAAGGGCTTTTGTACTCTTAATCATTTTGTGCACCTAATAAAGTTTTTTTTAATTATTATTATTTTTTTGTTGAACAACAAACATACATTTATAATTCACAAAAAAGTCAAGGCATTTTTTCAACATGAAGGAAAGAAAACAAAAAACAAATACAGATCGAGTAATAATAGTAAAAAATTTGAAAAAAAAAAATTGAAAAAAGATATAAAGGGATACCTAAATCATTTTAAATGTTTTCAACAAGGATATACATTTAAGGGCTTTTGTACTCTTAATCATTTTGTGCGCCTAATAAAGTGTGTTGCCATAGTAAAGTATTTTTTTTATTATTAATTTTTTATTGAACAACAAACATACATTTATAATTCACAAAAAAATCAAAGGCATTTTCAACATGAATGAAATAAAACAAAAAGCTAATACAGAGAAATAATAGTAAAAATATGAAAAATAAAAATAAGACAAAAAGGGCTACGTAAATCATTTTAAAAGTTTTCAACAAGGATACACATTTAAGGACTTTTGTACTCTTAATCATGTGTTGCCCCTTGCAAAGTGTGTGTGGTCTAAAATCGCCACACAACACGGTCGGAAATACATTGCAGCTCACACTTCCGCCCGGCCGCGGTTTTATTATGGGATGTCACCGGGTCTTGATCGCTATTTGCCGCCTTTTTGATGGAGGCGCTCGGCATTGTGGGTAAGCAGATTGACCGTTGACTTCATATCCCTCGCTGTTACCCGGATGAAGACATTTCCCCCTCCGCACACCTGAGGACGTGTTTAGAATCCGGCTAACAGGATTTTCCACGGACAACAGACGCACAAACACAGTCTTTAGGAGGTTTTAAATATGTCCTCGCACCGAAAGATAAGGGGAAATGGTTTTAATTCATTTGGAAATGAGTTCACTTCATTCGCGGATTTATTTTTTATTTATTTTTAATGCTCATTTCACGGATTGTTATGAGTTCTTAAAGACGAGTCAAAAACTAAGGTAGGACCACCCACTTCTAAATTATATCAATTTGGCTAACAACAGATCTTCTAATAATATCGTTATAATTAAAAAATGGGGAGAGAATTCGGTACTTTTATACATAGACATGTTATAAGTAGGACGCAGCATTGGCTGCTCTGATGCGAGAAATTCGGCCGCCATCTTGAAGTGGTGATGAGGAGCCTGCAAGCAGCCTAGACTGACAGTTGACAGGTAGAAAACAAAGATGCCGGGTTGGTGTTTTTGATTGATTGAATATATATATATATATATATATATATATATATATATATATATATATATATATATATATATATATATATATTTTTTTTTCCCCTGTCCAGCTTGTCAGACAAATCATATAGTTGATGTAGATGGCGATATTGGCTGTTCAGATTTACTTTACAAAAGAGGAGTGTAGCATACTTCTCTTGTTGCCTTATTTGTATTTTTCTGTTTTAAAGCAGCAAAAAAGGACATTATGTTAAATGAAGAGTTTGTGTCTGTGATAGTGTATATAATAATGTAAGTGCATCATAAAGCCTACATGAACTCCATGGTGTTCAGGGATGAATAGTCTCTTCTATTGCTATTGTACTACTTTATCAGCTATAGGTACATTAATCATTAGTAATGTAGCAGCCTCGTTTTGAATGGCAGGGTCCCTGCTGTCACATGTTGATAAAAATAGAACATTTACATTAGAAAAATCTACTACAGGCTTCGCTAATGCTGTAATAAATTAAGCATGATGAGTTGAGGCTTGCGATGAGGTGGCGACTTGTCCAGGGTGTACCCCCGCCTTCCGCGCGATTGTAGCTGAGATAGGCACCAGCGCCCCCCACGACCCTAAAGGTAATAAGCGGTAGAAAATGGATGGAGTTGGGCATAATTCAGCATTTGGCCCCACTTTTAGCTCCTTTTTTTTTTTTCAAACGCTTATTGCAAACGCTTATGTACAGTATGTCATTAATTTGACTTAGTCATTATTTTGTCTTGGTAAGTCAATATTTACCAAGTCAAAATAATGACATACTTAGTATTTCAGGTAGGACTGTTTTGTGTTTGTTTTTACCTTACGGAAAAATATCAAGATATATATCATATATTGGTACAGCGTGGCGCAGTGGAAGAGTGGCCGTGTGCAACCCGAGGGTCCCTGGTTCAATCCCCACCTAGTACCAACCTCGTCACGTCCGTTGTGTCCTGAGCAAGACACTTCACCCTTGCTCCTGATGGGTGCTGGTTAGCGCCTTGCATGGCAGCTCCCTCCATCAGTGTGTGAATGTGTGTGTGAATGTGGAAGTAGTGTCAAAGCGCTTTGAGTACCTTGAAGGTAGAAAAGCGCTATACAAGTACAACCCATTTATCATTTATTTATATTGGTATATTGCCATTCAACATACGGAGCGGAAAACACAACCTAAAATTGTAGGCTTCTCCACGCGACGAAGCCGGCCTACTTCACCACAGTCTGTAGTCTATTGGCCCCCCCAGGCAGCCTGTCTCTGGAGAGACACCACCTTAGCTAGCAAATATTCTGACGGAAACACTGATATGGCACCGTTTTATTTTACGTAAATTGACTGAATTCGGTCCGTACCAATAAAAGTACCGAATTCGGGACGCGATCCTAGGTTAAAGTTATAATGCTAATTGAAAATAATGTTTTACAAATGAAGCCGTTTTTGAATTTGAGAAAAAAAACGCGTCTAGAAAAGGAGTCGTCTTATATTTCTGGCGTTAGAGGTTCGTATTTAATAACTGGCGACTGACCAGAAGTATTTTCTCCCCCCCAAAAAACGTGTCTTGCAAAAGAACGCCTGTCTTACACTGAGATGTGCTACAAAACCAGTAAAGCTCCCGGCCTCGTTCTAGGTCCAGTGGCCGTGATCAGCGGCGAGGAAGACTCGGCCAGCCCCCTTCATCACGTCAACCACGGGATCATAACGCCGTGCACGCTGGACGCGGGGCCGGACGCCGTCGTCATCGGGATGACTCGCATCCCCGTGGTGGAGAACCCGCAGTATTTCCGACACGGACACAACTGCAACAAGCCGGCTACTCGTGAGTACTTTTGATTACGCAACACCACCGCGACACACGTCTTAGTCATGTTTGTTTATGAACTGCGTTCATTTGCGTCTTTATTTGGACGCCCTGGATTTTGTCTACTGAATTTTTTCATACATTTTGCTAAAATACAGTGTTTTAAAATTCAGTGTAAAAAAAAATCTCCAGCTGAATAAAGACTGAAGCACAGGATAGATTGTCCATCCATCCATCTTCTTCCGCTTATCCGAGGTCGGGTCGCGGGGGCAACAGCCTAAGCAGGGAAACCCAGACTTCCCTCTCCCCAGCCACTTCGTCCAGCTCTTCCCGGGGGATCCCGAGGCGTTCCCAGGCCAGCTGGGAGACATAGTCTTCCCAACGTGTCCTGGGTCTTCCCCGTGGCCTCCTACCGGCTGGACGTTCCCTAAACACCTCCCTAGGGAGGCGTTCGGGTGGCATCCTGACCAGATGCCCGAACCACCTCATCTGGCTCCTCTCCATGTGGAGGAGCAGCGGCTTTACTTTGAGTTCCTCCCGGATGGCAGAGCTTCTCACCCTATCTCTAAGGGAGAGACCCAAACTCATTTGGGCCGCTTGTACCCGTGATCTTATCCTTTCGGTCATGACCCAAAGCTCATGACCATAGGTGAGGATGGGAACGTAGATCGACCGGTAAATTGAGAGCTTTGCCTTCCGGCTCAGCTCCTTCTTCACCACAACGGATCGGTACAACGTCCGCATTACTGAAGACGCCGCACCGATCCGCCTGTCGATCTCACCATCCACTCTTCCCTCACTCGTGAACAAGACTCCTAGGTACTTGAACTCCTCCACTTGGGGCAGGGTCTCCTCCCCAACCCGGAGATGGCATTCCACCCTTTTCCGGGCGAGAACCATGGACTCGGACTTGGAGGTGCTGATTCTCATTCCGGTCGCTTCACACTCGGCTGCGAACCGATCCAGTGAGAGCTGAAGATCCCGGTCAGATGAAGCCATCAGGACCACATCATCTGCAAAAAGCAGAGACCTAATCCTGCGGTCACCAAACCGGAACCCCTCAACGCCTTGACTGCGCCTAGAAATTCTGTCCATAAAAGTTATGAACAGAATCGGTGACAAAGGACAGCCTTGGCGGAGTCCAACCCTCACTGGAAACGTGTCCGACTTACTGCCGGCAATGCGGACCAAGTTCTGGCACTGATCATACAGGGAGTGGACCGCCACAATAAGACAGTCCGATACCCCATACTCTCTGAGCACTCCCCACAGGACTTCCCGAGGGACACGGTCCAATGCCTTCTCCAAGTCCACAAAGCACATGTAGACTGGTTGGGCAAACTCCCATGCACCCTCAAGAACCCTGCCCAGAGTATAGAGCTGGTCCACAGTTCCACCACCAGGACCAAAACCACACTGTTCCTCCTGAATCCGAGGTTGGACTATCCGGCGTAGCCTCCTCTCCAGTACACCTGAATAAACCTTACCGGGAAGGCTGAGGAGTGTGATCCCACCATAGCTGGAACACACCCTCCGGTCCCCCTTCTTAAAGAGAGGAACCACCACCCCGGTCTGCCAATCCTAACGTCGAGTGGATCTAGCATAATAGTGTGAGAATGCAGTCCATAGTGGATCTAGCATAATATTGTGAAAGTCCAGTCCATAGTGGATTTAACATAATAGTGAGAGTCCAGTCCATAGTGGATCTAACATAATATTGTGAGAGTCCAGTCCATAGTGGATCTAACATAATAGTGAGAGTCCAGTCCATAGTGGATCTAACATAATATTGTGAGAGTCCAGTCCATAGTGGATCTAACATAATAGTGAAAGTCCAGTCCATAGTCCAGTCCATAGTCCATAGGGACGGCGTGGCGCAGTGGGAGAGTTTCCGTGCGCAACCCGAGGGTCACTGGTTCAAATCCCACCTAGAACCAACCTCGTCACGTCCGTTGTGTCCTGAGCAAGACACTTCACCCTTGCTCCTGATGGTTGCTGGTTGGCGCCTTGCATGGCAGCTCCCTCCATCAGTGTGTGAATGTGTGTGTGAATGGGTGAATGTAGAAATAGTGTCAAAGCGCTTTGAGTACCTTGAAGGTAGAAAAGCGCTATACAAGTACAACCCATTTATAGTGGATCTAACATAATAGTGAGAATCCAGTCCATAGTGGATCTAACATAATAGTGAGAGTCCAGTCCATAGTGGATCTAACATAATAGTGTGAGAGTCCAGTCCATAGTGGATCTAACATAATAGTGAGAGTCCAGTCCATAGTGGATCTAACATAATAGTGAGAGTCCAGTCCATAGTGGATCTAACATAATAGTGAGAGTCCAGTCCATAGTGGATCTAACATAATAGTGAGAGTCCAGTCCATAGTGGATCTAACATAATAGTGTGAGAGTCCAGTCCATAGTGGATCTAACATAATAGATATAGTCCAGTCCATAGTGGATCCAACATGATAGTGACAGTCCAGTCCATAGTGGATCTAACATAATAGTGAGAGTCCAGTCCATAGTGGATCTAACATAATAGTGAGAGTCCAGTCCATAGTGGATCTAACATAATAGTGAGAGTCCAGTCCATAGTGGATCTAACATAATAGTGAGAGTCCAGTCCATAGTGGATCTAACGTAATAGTGTGAGAGTCCAGTCCATAGTGGATCTAACATAATAGTGAGAGTCCAGTCCATAGTGGATCTAACATAATAGTGAGAGTCCAGTCCATAGTGGATCTAACATAATAGTGAGAGTCCAGTCCATAGTGGATCTAACATAATAGTGTGAGTGTCCAGTCCATAGTGGATCTAACATAATAGTGAGAGTCCAGTCCATAGTGGATCTAACATAATAGTGAGAGTCCAGTCCATAGTGGATCTAACATAATAGTGAGAGTCCAGTCCATAGTGGATCTAACATAATAGTGAGAGTCCAGTCCATAGTGGATCTAACATAATAGTGATAGTCCAGTCCATAGTGGATCTAACATAATAGTGAGAGTCCAGTCCATAGTGGATCTAACATAATATTGTGAGAGTCCAGTCCATAGTGGATCTAACATAATAGTGATAGTCCAGTCCATAGTGGATCTAACATAATAGTGAGAGTCCAGTCCATAGTGGATCTAACATAATATTGTGAGAGTCCAGTCCATAGTGGATGTAACATAATAGTGAGAGTCCAGTCCATAGTGGATCTAACATAATAGTGAGAGTCCAGTCCATAGTGGATCTAACATAATAGTGAGAGTCCAGTCCATAGTGGATCTAACATAATATTGTGAGAGTCCAGTCCATAGTGGATCTAACATAATAGTGAGAGTCCAGTCCGTAGTCTGGCCAGCAGGAGACCATCCTGGTCCATCCCGGATCCCGACTGTGGACAGCCAGCACTTCATCCATGGCCACCGAACCTCTGTAGAAAAGAAAAAAAAAATGGCAGATCAACTGGTCTAAAAGGGGGGTCTATTTAAAGGCTAGAGTATACAAATGAGTTTTAAGATGGGACTTAAATGTTTCTATTTGTAAGATGAGCAGCTAATTTATGGATTTTTTTTTCCATCGGAGTGCTGTTCAGTCTTTTAGCTGTCCTTAGCGTTTCTACTCATATGGCTTCTTCATTCATCACTCCAAACAACATTTGTAAGTTTTACAATATAACTAAAACTATTCTTACTTACTAAACCGTCCCATGTGTGATGGCCGTAGGAATGTTAACGTGCATATTTGCACGCACTATCGTAATGTAATGAAGCTAGCGTCGCTAGCATTAGCTAATATGCTAACACGTTTACCAGTGTCTGGGTTGGTACTATTAACTTAAAATTTCAGTTCCACAAATTCCTCAGTAAATTCACCCCAAAAATCACCATGGAGTTATTGAGTCTGTTCAGCTGATTAGAGAGCTAGCTTCCACAGCTAGTGGGTCCATGACGGTGACTTCTGTTTTGTTTGATCAGCCGTTTCACTGCCATGTCACAGACACCACTTTGAAAGGATTAATGTATGTAATAAAACATTTACAAAATATATACAGTCCGGTGTGCCGATATATAGAAAAATATTTTTTTTTTATCCAAAATTTTGTGGGTGTGGCTTATATCCCGGTGCGCTCTGTAGTCCGTAAAATACGGTATTTCTAAAATACATTTCCTGACTAGTAGGGGTGTAACAGTACGTGTATTTGTATTGAACTGTTTCGGTTCGGCACGCGGGCATACCGAACGAGTTTGGAAGCAGAAGTCTTCACAAGCTGCTCTGCTTTCTGCCTCTGTGGCTCTGTCTCAGCAGCAAGCATTGTCCCGCCCACCCTACCATCTGATTGGTTACATACAAAGCCAATCAGCAGTGCGTATTCAGACTTCAGAACGATGTAGTCAATGCTTTAGTGTCGAGCAGATATTTGTTTAGCAGGGGAGGAGCACATTCTACCCAAATTAAACTAAACACTTCCCAGTCACAACTATTACAAACATCACTGTGAGCCCGTTGACCTTCTAGAAACTTAAACTGGAGTTCAGCTAGCTCACAGTGTAGGCTTGAGGTGAGGGCTAATTAGCTTTTAGCGTAACGTTAGCTCATTTTGCTGTATGTGTGTGTTTGTGCGTGCGTGTGCGTGTGTGTGTGTGTGCGCGTGTGTGTGTGTGTGTGTGCGCGTGCGTGTGTGTGTTTTAGGGGCAGCAAAGCCCTGTCTGTCTGTTATTTCATTGAACTCCATGGTGTTCAGGGATGAATAGTCCCTCCTATTGCAATTGTACGATTTTGTCAGCCATAGTTACATTAATCATTGGTAATGTATTGATTGATTGATTGATACTTTTATTAGTAGATTGCACAGTTCAGTACATATTCCGTACAATTGACCACTAACCCGGACGTGAATCAATTCATGGTACAAATATATACTATCAACATAATACAGTCATCACACAAGTTAATCATCATAGTATGTACATTGAATTATTGACATTATTTACAATCCGGGGGGTGGGATGAGGAGCTTTGGTTGATATCAGTACTTCGGTCTTTAACAATTGCATCAACAGAGAAATGTGGACATTGAAACAATGTAGGTCTTACTTGGTAGGATATGTACAGCCAGCAGAGAACATAGTGAGTTCACATAGCATAAGAACAAGTATATACATTAGAAGTACATTTGAGTTGTTTATAATCCGGGGAGATGGGATGTGAATGGAGGAGGGTATTAGTAAAGTGTTGAAGTTGCCTGGAGGTGTTGTTTTAGAGCGCTTTTGAAGGAATATAGAGATGCACTTACTTTTATACCTAGCAGCCTAGTTTTGAATAGCAGGGTCCCTGCTATCACTTGTTGATAAAAAATACAACATTTACATAATAAAAGTCAACTCCAGGCTTCCCAGATGCTGTAATAAATTAAGCATGATGAGTTGACAAACGGTTTCAATGGAAACTGTTTAATGTTGCACTTTTTATACGTAGAAGAAAGTTTTTTTGTCATTTTATTTAATCAAAGCAACAACTTGAGGCAGTTGAATGTGGATTAACGTGGGCATGATTATTATAGTGTTCCCAATGTTAAAAGGATAAAGCCATTGTCTACAAATTTGGTAAATAAATAACCCAAAAATTTATATTTTGTTGTTTTCTTACTGTACCGAAAATGAACCGAACCGTGACCTCTAAACCGAGGTACGTACCGAACCGAAATGTTTGTGTAGCGTTACACCCCTACTGACTAGTGATCAAATCCCCCCGAACGTGTCCCATTCGTTTGTGCTACATTTGTGCTAAAAAATTGTTTGGTCTGTTGTTTGGGGAGATTTAGACATACGTACATGGAGGCACGGGGGGGGGGGGCAGTACACACAGGTGCTTACCAACATCTCGTTAAAGCTTAATTATTACCCACAATCCCTTCAGCAGAATTCTCCCCGCCGACGATCCCAATCAAAGCCGGAGGGGAGTTTTGTTTACGTCTTGGCTCGCTCCCATAATGGCCGTCTTCCGGGGCTACGCAGCGACTGGACTGGCCGAGCGCGGATAGGAGGAGGAAGGGAAGGAAATCCCATTTAGAGGTGATAAATAAACGAGGGCTCTTATGTATTATGAATGGCATGAATTGTTAATAGTCGCTCGTCCGGCTGATTTATGACATCTCATGCAGCGCACGTCTGATCGCCGCCTAATGAATAAATGACACCCGGGCTCGGGGTGAAACTTCCACCTGGAGGACGGCGGCTCCGTTTCGGACCGTCCGCGGACTTCGATCGCAAAGGGAACGGGTTGGCGGGGAAGTTGGGGGTCCTGGGTTTGTTTGTGAACGCTGTCACAATGGCCGCCATTGGCTGGAGAAACAAAATGGCTCCCGGCTCATTCTGCCTGTGCTGAATATGAATGTGTTGCTCACCCTCAGGACACACACCCCGGGAAAGGGAATGTGTGTGTGTGTGTGTGTGTGTGTGTGTGTGTGTGTGTGTGTCAGCCAGTGTCAACCTGTGAATGAGCGCGGATGTGGGCGGAATGCTAGTGCTGCTTATTTTTTCCCCCTGCATAATCGTCTTGTTCTGCAGAGCCGTGACTCTAGGGGGCGCTATTGTGGGGTCTCAGGGGTCCCCGTCCTATTGTCCCGCATACAGTACAGCTGCAATATTGATGGCCGGCCAGCAATCCATAATACATTCATTCATTTAGTAGAAAGCCTTGTATGTCACACACGCGCACACACACACACACACACACACACACACACACATACTGGTTATCATTTGGAATGGGGACCAAGTTGTTGTTCAGGACTTGTGAGGACCCCCCTTTCTACAGGTTGTGGAGGCATAAAAACAATGAGGTAAAATGGCCACTGCCCAGTTAGCTCATACACGTCTTTAAATCTCTGGATTGATGAAGTAATGTGCTGATCAGACTTACTGGGGACCCTAAGGAAAAAGAGTTAATATGGTTAATGGGGACCAAATTTAAAAAATCTTGCGTAATTCACACAAATTTGTACGTGACAACTGAGGACCATTTAAAAAAATATTTGCTAGCTAAGGTGGTGTCTCTCCAGGGACAGGCTACCTGGGGGGGCAATAGACTACAGACTGTGGTGAAGTAGGCCGGCTTTGTCGCGTTAAAAAGCCTACAATTGTTGGTTGTGTTTCCTGCTCCGTATGCCGAGTGGCAATATACGATATATATCCCGATATTTTTTCCGTAAAGTAAAAACAAAACGCAAAACAGTCTTACAGATACTAAGTATGTTGTTATTTTGACGTAGTAAATATTGACTTACTAAGACAAAATAATGACTAAGTCAAATCAATGACTTACTGTAAATAAGCGTTTGCAATAAGCGTTTGAAAAAAAGAGTTAAAAGTGGGGCCACATGCTGACATATGCTCAACTCATTATGCTTAATTTACAGTACAAAAAAATATATATATATATATATATTTTTATTGATTTTTTTTTTTTTTTTAAGACTTTAGTTTAGGTGGTGGCGCTTTGTTGTTAAGGTGCCCGCCTTAACAACAGCGCTGCAGGAAACCCTGAGATGGATGGAAAATTCTGAATGTGAATCATACTTTAAGGCATGGGTGTCAAACTCTGGCCCGCGGGCCAAATCTGGCCCACCGTTTAATTTCATTTGGCCCTTGAGGAAATATCAAATTAACATTAGAGTTGGCCCGCCGGTAACACTAAATTCACCGCTAATACTCATACTTGCCAACCCTCCCGATTTTCCCGGGAGACTCCCGAAGTTTAGTGCCCTTCCCGAAAATCTCCCTGGGCAACCATTCTCCCGATTTCCTCCCGGACAACAATATTTGGAGCGTGCCTTAAAGACACTGCCTTTAGTGTCCTCTACAACATGTCGTCACGTCCTCTTTTCCTCCATACAAACAGCGTGCTGGCCAAGTCACATAATATATGCGGCTATCTCACACACACATACTTGGTCAACAGCCATACAGGTCACACTGAGGGTGGCCATATAAACAACTTTAACATTGTTACAAATATGCGCCACACTGTGAACCCACACCAAACAAGAATGACAAAGCACATTTCAGGAGAACACCCGCACCGTAACACAACATAAACACAACAGAACAAATACCCAGGAACAAGGCTTCCTGGGTATTTCAGTTTTAAATGTTGGCCCACTCTGTATTGGAGTTTGACACTCTTGCTTTAGGGGACCTGTTTTTTTTGTCCCCATACCGTCAGAGGTCCCGTAAAGGTGACTGTGTGAACAGAGCGATGTCCCCATTAAGTAAACATTGCCAGAACACACACACACACTTACATAAGCTCACTGTGTCAGTAACGTGACGGTCAAGTCCAGCATCTCATCCAGAAAAAAAAACAAAAACGTGTCTTCATTCAGCATTGCTGACACTTGTTGTTTTCTACGGTTTTTTTTCCCCTCCCCCTGCGAACATGTTTTATGCATGAGGATTCCATCTCCCAGTCACTCAGCCCTGGATATTAATATTTATATTTTAGCGTCGCTTAAATATCTCGGCGGCAAAGCCCCCCCCTGGAAGCTAGCGTGTGTTAGCGCCGAGCTGCTGCAGGAAAAACCTCAGAAAATAACCAGGAAAAATGACGCACGCTTCGCCGGGTTTTGCAGTGGAACTCTTGAACTTGTGACGTGTGAGGAGAAGGACTATGGAGGTCAACTTGTGTCTTTTATTGTACTTCATTATGCTGACAATTTTAGTGGGGGGGGGGGGGGGCGTGTAAATATTCAGGGCGTGTCGTGCTGCATAACCTGCCTCTTTATGAGACCCGTGTCATGTGACTCTAAACTTGACACCAGGGCTGGGCGATATGGCCTTTTTTTAATGTCGCGATACTCGATATATATCTCCATATTTTACGTTAGCCTAGAATGAACACTTGATGCATATAATCACAGCAGTATGATGATTCTATGTGTCTACATTAAAACATTCTTCTTCATACTGCATTAATATATGCTTATTTTAAACTTTAATGCAGAGAAGGAAATCACAACTAAGTCAATTGACCAAAACTATATTTATTAAACAGTTATTAAGCAGTGGCACAAACATTCATGTCATTTCCAAAGCAAAAAGTGCAAGATTGTCGGAGACATTTTAAAACGAGCTATGAGTGCACTTTTGTGCATGATGTCACTAAGATGACATATCAAAACAACACTAAATTAAAGTGCACTTTTTGTACAGAAAACCACTACAATAGTTTAAAACAAATAAAGTGCACTTTTGTGCATGATGTCACTAAGATGACATAACAAAACAACACTACATTAAAGTGTACAAAACACCACTACAATAGTTTAAAGGCCTACTGAAATGAGATGTTCTTATTTAAACGGGGATAGCAGCTCCATTCTGTGTGTCATACTTCAATCAATCAATCAATGTTTACTTATATAGCCCTAACTCACTAGTGTCTCAAAGGGCTGCACAAACCACTACGACATCCTCGGTAGGCCCACATAAGGGCAAGGAAAACTCACACCCAGTGGGACGTCGGTGACAATGATGACTATGAGAACCTTGGAGAGGAGGAAAGCAATGGATGTCGAGCGGGTCTAACATGATACTGTGAAAGTTCAATCCATAATGGATCCAACACAGTCGCCAGAGTCCAGTCCAAAGCGGATCCAACACAGCAGTGAGAGTCCTGTTCACAGCAGAGCCAGCAGGAAACCATCACAAGCGGAGGCGGATCAGCAGCGCAGAGATGTCCCCAGCCGATACACAGGCAAGCAGTACATGGCCACCGGATCGGACCGGACCCCCTCCACAAGGGAGAGTGGGACATAGGAGAAAAAGAAAAGAAACGGCAGATCAACTGGTCTAAAAAGGGAGTCTATTTAAAGGCTAGAGTATACAAATGAGTTGATACTTGATCATTTCGCGATATTGCCATCATTTTGCTGAAACGATACATGGCCCCATTCATTCTTTCCTTAACACGGATCAATCGTTGCTTTTTGTTGTTTATTTGTTTATTAAATAAACCATGTACTTACATTCATGCCTGACTCCTCCCACATCATCCTTGCATCGAGGAAGCACAAACATCCACGGCCCAAGCTTGACAAAAGAGTGATAAAAGCATGTATACTCGAATATCACGATATAGTCATTTTCTATATCGTACAGAGAAAAACCCGCTATGTATTGAGTATATTCGATGTATGGCGGGTACAAGCGGCCAAAATGGGAAGACTATGTCTCCCGGCTGGCCTGGGGACGCCTCGGGATCCCCCGGGAAGAGCTGGACGAAGTGGCTGGGGAGAGGAGAGTCTGGGCTTCCCTGCTTAGGCTGCTGCCCCCGCGACCCGACCTCGAATGAGCGGAAGGAAGAATGCATGGATGGATGGCTATATTGCGCAGGCCTAGTTAAAGTTAGGAATATTAACTCATTGAATTAGTTTATATGGGAGAAATTGTGAAGCAATGACGTGATGCAATCATTAGTTTGCAGTCAAGACTGATTAGAATGTTGGCACAGTTCCCCCCTTCTTTTTTCTGTTTGGTTTTAATCCGCCGGCTTTCCATAAAAGGCCAACGCTTGGGCGGCTTTAGCGAGATAAAAGCAGAAAGGCAAAGGACAATTCTTTAGCCTAATGACAGATCGCTATCTGGGCCGTATCCGCTGTCTCGCAGCAAGTGGCTTTGTTTTATCGCTCGGATTGCTTTTTTAATTAGGGATTTGTTACATCCCCGGCGCCGCAACATCACACCACGAGGAGGAGCGCCGCCGAGCACGGTCGCCTGGCCTTTAGGCCACGCCCACTCGACCCTGGCTGAGCGGTGATTACATCCCCGGCGCCGCAACATCACACCACGAGGAGGAGCGCCGCCGAGCACGGTCGCCTCGCCTTTAGGCCACGCCCACTCGACCCTGGCTGAGCGGTGATTACCTTCCAAGTGATGTTTTTGAGGAAAATGTTTCCAAGGTGATTGGCAACACTAAATTGGCCCAGTGTGTGAATGTGAGTGGCCGCCTTAACAACAAAGAGCTTCCGCCTAAACTAAAGTCTTGAAAAAAAACAACTTTTTTTTTGTCCTTTCCAGCTTCTCAAACAAATCATAAAAATCTCTTTACAAAAGAGAAGTGTCGGATACTTCTCTTGTTGCTTTATCTGTATTTGACTTTATTAAATGTATTTAGAAGCATTTAAGTCTCACCTTAAAACTCATTTGTATACTCCAGCCTTTTAATAGACTCCCTTTTTAGACCAGTTGATCTGCCGTTTCTTTTCTTTTTCTCCTATGTCCCACTCTCCTTTGTGGAGGGAGTCCGGTCCGATCCGGTGGCCATGTACTGCTTGCCTGTGTATCGGCTGGGGACATCTCTGTGCTGCTGATCCACCTCCGCTTGGGATGGTTTCCTGCTGGCTCCGCTGTGAACGGGACTCCCGCTGCTGTGTTGGATCCACTTTGGACTGGACTCTCGCGACTGTGTTGGATCCATTATGGATTGAACTTTCACAGTATCATGTTAGACCCGCTCGACATCCATTGCTTTCCTCCTCTCCAAGGTTCTCATAGTCATCATTGTCACCGACGTCCCACTGGGTCATTATTGTCACCGGCCTACCGAGGATGTCGCAGTGGTTTGTGCAGCCCTTTGAGACACTAGTGATTTAGGGCTATATAAGTAAACATTGATTGATTGGTGCTCAGCTAAAGTCCCAACAAGCCGCTACGCTTCGTACTGCCTCTGCCTCTGTCAGTGCGTCTCTGCAGCTCCCAGCGTTGTCCCACCCACACAACCATCTGATTGGTTACACGCAATCCAATCCAATCCATTTTATTTATATAGCACATTTAAACAACAATAACGTTTCCAAAGTGCTGCACAGCCATGTTAAAAACAATGGTAAAAAAATAAAATAAAAATAATATATATATATATTATGCTCCACCAATGACTGAATAAAAATAAAAAATAAATACATATAAAACCAATGAAAACAATATAGAAACAAATATGATTTACAACTATTTCAAAGGGTGAAATCAATTAAAACAGTAAAATAGAAATCAAATTGTGTAAAAAACACAGAGGACCACACAACTCACGTAGTGTTAAAAGCCAAAGAATAAAAGTGGGTCTTAAGACGAGACTTAAAAGAGTCCACTGTGGAAGCAGTTTGAACATGGAGGGGCAGAGTGTTCCAGAACTTAGGGCCGACCACAGAGAAGGTCCTGTCTCCCCTGGTCTTAAGTCTGGTCTTGGGCACCACGAGCTGGAACTGGCTCTCGGACCTCAGAGCGCGTGCAGGAATGTAAATTTGGACGAGGTCCGAGATATATTGAGGTGCCAGTCCATGTAAAGATTTAAAAACAAACAGCAATGTTTTAAAATCAATTCTAAAATGAACAGGGAGCCAGTGCAAACTCTGAAGAATTGGGGTTCTATGCTGGCGTTTCCTGGTCGCTGTTAAAAGTCCTGCTGCCGCCTTCTGGACTAACTGCAACCGAGAGAGAGCTTTTTGGCTAATGCCAGCATAAAGTGCATTGCAGTAGTCCAGGCCACTTCAAATAAAAGCATGCACCACTTCTTCAAAAAGGTTCAAAGATAAAAACGCTTTTACCTTTGCTAAAAGACGAAGGTGATAAAAACACGATTTTAAAACGCCATTGACTTGTTGGTCTAGTTTAAAATGGCTGACTATAGTGACGCCAAGGCTGGTGACTTTGGGACCACATCATTTTGCAATAGTCCCAAGTCAGTGAGGGATAACATTTCCGTTTTCTCTCATTCATTATTAAAAAATTCTGGGCTAACCGGGCCTTGACGTCGCATAGACAGTTAAGAAGGGTGTCAGGGGGCGTGGCTTTTTGAAATCGGCATATACATTTACGCAGAGCGGTAACAGCCAATCAGCAGAGCGCATGTATCCCCCAATTAGCATTGCATTTTGCATATTTGGGGAGTTTAACTTCACACATATATATATATATATATATATATATATGTACGATTGTAGCTGAGATAGGCGCCAGCGCCCCCCGCGACTCTAAAAGGGAATAAGCGGTAGAAAATGGATGGATGGGTGGATATATATATATATAAGCGTCCATCATCTCAGGAAGCCATCAAGTTTACAGTATTTTTGGACCACTTGGAGGGCTTCACGGTGGCAGAGGGGTTAGTGCGTCTGCCTCACAATACGAAGGTCCTGCAGTCCTGGGTTCAAATCCAGGCTCGGGATCTTTCTGTGTGGAGTTTGCATGTTCTCCCCGTGAATGCGTGGGTTCTACTCCGGGTACTCCGGCTTCCTCCCACCTCCAAAGACATGCACCTGGGGATAGGCCCCTCCCACCTCCAAAGACATGCACCTGGGGATAGGCCCCTCCCACCTCCAAAGACATGCAACTGGGGATAGGCCCCTCCCACCTCCAAAGACATGCACCTGGGGATAGGTTGATTGGCAACACTAAATGGTCCCTAGTGTGTGAATGTTGTCTGTCTATCTGTGTTGGCCCTGTGATGAGGTGGCAACTTGTCCAGGGTGTACCCCGCCTTCCGCCCGATAGGAGCCAGCGCCCCCCTCGACCCCAAAAGGGAATAAGCGGTAGAAAATGGATGAATGGATGGACCACTTGGATTGTAAAGTGCGTTAAAAGGCTGATATTTATTTTTCTACATTTCAAACGCGTACAGAACATGTGATGGTGGTTCATCGCTCAAAAGTTTGCTCAGATGATGTTTTACGAAGTGTTTTGGAGCCGCCTTGTGACTGTCTCTTTTTGTGGGCAGTCCTACTTACGTGCCTCCACTTCAACAACGTAATCTACCGTCATCTTTGTTGTAGCGGTAGTTTTTAGTGCTTCCATAGCGATTCTACTGACAGATATAAGTTAGAACTGTTCACTACTTATTAGAAATGGCAACAGTGAAGTGAATTATATTTATATGGCGCTTTTCTCTAGTGACTAAAGGCGCTTTTACATAGTGAAACGTAATATTTGGGTTCCATTTGGACCAGTGCGGGTGGCACGGGGAGCAGGTGGGTGGAGTGTCTTTGCCCGGGGACACAGTGGCGGTGACTGGGATGGCGAAAGCGGGGATGGAACCTGGAACCCTCATTGCGTGGCGCAGTGGGAGAGTGGTCGTGCGCAACCCGAGGGGCCCCTGGTTCAAATCCCACCTAGTACCAACCTCGTCACGTCCGTTGTGTCCTGAGCAAGACACTTCACCCTTGCTCCTGATGGGTGCTGGTTGGCGCCTTGCATGGCAGCTCCCTCCATCAGTGTGTGAATGTGTGTGTGAATGTGGAAGTAGTGTCAAAGCGCTTTGAGTACCTTGAAGGTAGAAAAGTGCTATACAAGTACAACCCATTTATATAGTATAACCATTTGAATGTATATATGTATATGTATGTATTTGAATGTATATATTTTTTTAACTTACATTTTTTAATTTTCATAAAGCGGTTCTCCGTGAAGTGGTGGGTGTATACATTGGGTGTTCTGATAAATGTCCTATAATATTAGCATAATATAGAAGGTATTTAAGTGTTCCTCAATAAGGAGTCACGATAACACATGTATTGTCTTTTTATCAGAATTGACTTCTAACTGAAACGTGTCCGTCCTCTAAACTAAAGCATTATTCTCTAGCGAGTCTCCACTTGACATCTAATGCATATAAAAAAAAAAAAAGTACTTATTGCTAATATTTTAATCCAGCTGTAAGTCAGCGCTCGGGGACAACTATTATGGTGCACCGCCAAGACAATATATAGTCTTAAGCATGTAGCCTTAGCTTCACTTTTTGGCCGTGAAATGCTGACAAAAGAGATTTTTGGTGGAGTTTAACTGATTAGGTAGTTTTAAGAATGATCACGTATTGAAAGTTGAACATATTTTCTCACAAAAGAAAAACAAAATAGCAGATTATCATTTGTTAGCTTTTAGCACCGAGCAGAACCTTTCAGGACTATTAACATAATGTTTTTTGTAAACAACATCCATCCATCCATCCATTTTCTACCGCTTATTCCCTTTCGGGGTCGCGGGGGGCGCTGGCGCCTATCTCAGCTACAATCGGGCGGAAGGCGGGGTACACCCTGGACAAGTCGCCACCTCATGGCAGGGCCAACACAGATAGACAGACAACATTCACACACTAGGGACCATTTAGTGTTGCCAATCAACCTATCCCCAGGTGCATGTCTTTGGAAGTGGGAGGAAGCCGGAGTACCCGGAGGGAACCCACGCACTCACGGGGAGAACATGCAAACTCCACACAGAAAGATCCCAAGCCTGGATTTGAACCCAGGACTGCAGGACCTTCGTATTGTGAGGCAGACGCACTAACCCCTCTGCCACCGTGAAGCCCTGTAAACAACATATACAATAATATTCATTTAATTTCTTTGACTCGGGGCCCAAATTTAGATAAGAAAATGTGTCTGTGGGCTGTGTATCTATTTTTGGGAACACTAATACAAAACTCACAATAAAAACTTGGGCTGTGAATCTTTGGGTGTCCCGCCATTCGATTCAATATCGATTCTTGGTGTCGGAATTCGATAATAAATCGATTTTTTTGGATTCAACGTGATTGTCGATTCAAAAACGATATTTTTCCGATTCAAAACTATTCTGTATTCATACAATACATAGATTTCAGCAGGATCTACCCCAGTCTGCTGACATGCTAGCAGAGTAGTAGATTTTTGTAAAAAGCTTTTATAATTGTAAAGGACAATGTTTTAAACAACTGATTGCAATAATGTAAATTTGTTTTAACTATTAAACAAACCAAAAATATGACTTATTATATCCTTGTGAAAATATTGGACACAGTGTGTTGTCCAGCTTATGAGATGCCATGCAAGTTTAAACCACTCTGACAATATTGTCCTTTTTTAATTTTTTTTTATAAATGTCTAATGATAATGTCAATGAGGGATTTTTAATCACTGCGATGCTGAAATTATAACTAATATTGATACTGTTGTTGATAATATTCATTTTTGTTTCACTACTGTGTCGTGTTTGTGTCTCCTCTCAGTTGCTCTGTTTATTGCAGTTCTGAGTGTTGCTGGGTCAGGTTCGGTTTTGGAATTGGATTGCATTGTTATGGTATTGCTGTGTAGTGGTTTGTTGGATTGATTAAAAAAAATAAAAATAGATTTTTTAAAAAGGAGAATCGATTCTGAATGGCACAACGTGAGAATCGCGATTCAAATTCGAACAGTTTTTTCTCCCAAACCCCTACTAAAAACCTTATGACAGACCGCCTGAAAAAACTGTATGGAATTGTACAATTTTTTTACTGAATGAGACACCGAGAATGTACATGAAAATGAAGAATGTGGGATTTACAACATTAACTATAAACGATAAAACACTGAATATTGACAACATATGAATGTCACACATGTGGGATTTACAACATTAACTATAAACGATAAAACACTGAATATTGACAACATATGAATGTCACACGTGGGATTTACAACTAACTATAAATGATAAAACACTGAATATTGACAACATATGAATGTCACACATGTGGGATTTACAACATTAACTATAAACGATAAAACACTGAATATTGACAACATAAGAATGTCACACATGTGGGATTTACAACATTAACTATAAACGATAAAACACTGAATATTGACAACATATGAATGTCACACATGTGGGATTTACAACATTAACTATAAACGATAAAACACTGAATATTGACAACATATGAATGTCACACATGTGGGATTTACAACATTAACTATAAACGATAAAACACTGAATATTGACAACATATGAATGTCACACGTGGGATTTACAACTAACTATAAATGATAAAACACTGAATATTGACAACATATGAATGTCACACATGTGGGATTTACAACATTAACTATAAACGATAAAACACTGAATATTGACAACATATGAATGTCACACATGTGGGATTTACAACATTAACTATAAACGATAAAACACTGAATATTGACAACATATGAATGTCACACATGTGGGATTTACAACATTAACTATAAACGATAAAACACTGAATATTGACAACATATGAATGTCACACATGTGGGATTTACAACATTAACTATAAACGATAAAACACTGAATATTGACAACATATGAATGTCACACATGTGGGATTTACAACATTAACTATAAACGATAAAACAGTGAATATTGACAACATATGAATGTCACACGTGGGATTTACAACATTAACTATAAACGATAAATCACTGAATATTGACAACATATGACTGTCACATATGTGGGATTTACAACTAACTATAAACGATAAAACAGTGAATATTGACAACATATGAATGTCACACGTGGGATTTACAACATTAACTATAAACGATAAAACACTGAATATTGACAACATATGAATGTCACACATGTGGGATTTACAACATTAACTATAAACGATAAAACACTGAATATTGACAACATATGAATGTCACACATGTGGGATTTACAACATTAACTATAAACGATAAAACACTGAATATTGACAACATATGAATGTCACACATGTGGGATTTACAACATTAACTATAAACGATAAAACACTGAATATTGACAACATATGAATGTCACACGTGGGATTTACAACATTAACTATAAACGATAAAACACTGAATATTGACAACATATGAATGTCACACATGTGGGATTTACAACATTAACTATAAACGATAAAACACTGAATATTGACAACATATGAATGTCACACATGTGGGATTTACAACATTAACTATAAACGATAAAACACTGAATATTGACAACATATGAATGTCACACATGTGGGATTTACAACATTAACTATAAACAATAAAACACTGAATATTGACAACATATGACTGTCACACCCCCTCTCGATCGACTTATTTTATAATCAAGCGAAATGCAACAAAATGCAACAAACAGGGAAATATGAACGCGAAGGGTAAAAAGAACAAAAACACCTACAATCTGATACATCTGTTATATAACTAAGCTTTAGAACTTTGTTGTAAAAATCTTTTTCCGCGTCTATCTCAACCCGTATTTCAGGCACTCTGGAAACACTCTGTGGAAACGCTCCCCACCCACACTGCTTGGTGCCTCGTCTGAGCTGTTGTAACTGAGATTACCATAGTAACTAATTAGATTACCACAGTAACTAATTAGATAACCATAATAACCAGTATATCATGCAAAAGCGCAGATTCCAACCATTGAAATACTTTGTATAGTTCAAGACTTACGGTCATTTAAAGACATCGCTGCACATCATAATGGCATCTTAAAAATGTAAAAAAAAAATATTTGGGAATGTCCGGCGGGCCAGATTGAAAAGCTTAAAGGACCCGGGCCTTAATTTGCCCGGGTCTGTTCGTAGACTGTATTAGCATCTCTAATGTTCAGCATGCAGTTGGCATCCTAGGGCTTCAAATACAAGAACTGTTTTTTTTTTAAGAAACATAACTTTTTTGTGTAATAGTCACCAACATTTTTGTTTTTTAATGCTGGCAAAACATGACCGTACAGTAGAGATGCGCGGATAGGCAATTATATCATTCGCAACCGCATCACCAAAGTCGTCATCCAGCCGCCGTTCACCCGAACCAACATTTTATCAGAACAGTACCCGCCCGCTGAAATACATCAGAGATCGGCCGCCTTTAGCACTCACAGAACTATTTAAACCTGTTTCACAAAGTAATGAACGCTAACGTTCTCGCGACTATCCAATAGCGTTCATCCTGATGACGAGAATAATGGCGTGCTGTGAAGCCGTTGCCTTTGACACCTTCATCAACATGTACAATCCGATTGTTAGTCCGGCAACATGTTGTGTGCAGCTTCCGCAATCACACGCACAAGATTGAAAGGCATGCTGGGTGATACAAAGTACACTGATGGTTGTGATATAAACAACTTCAACACTTACTAATATGCGCCACGCTGTGAAGCCACATCAAACAAGATTGACAAACACATTTCGGGAGAACATCCTCACAGTAACACAACATAAACACAACACAACAAATACCCAGAATCCTTTGTATCTGTGAGAAATCCTGAATATATTTTACACCCCCGCGCCCCCAACCCTGCCCACCTTACCGACGCACAGGGGGTGGAGGTGGGGGGGTTTGTTGCTGGCGGGGTGTATGAAATAGTCAGGACGGCGTGGCGCAGTGGTAGAGTGGCCGTGCGCAACCCGAGGGTCACTGGTTCAAATCCCACCTAGAACCAACCTCGTCACGTCCGTTGTGTCCTGAGCAAGACACTTCACCCTTGCTCCTGATGGGTGCTGGTTGGCGCCTTGCATGGCAGCTCCCTCCATCAGTGTGTGAATGTGTGTGTGAATGGGTAAATGTGGAAGTAGTGTCAAAGCGCTTTGAGTACCTTGAAGGTAGAAAAGCGCTATACAAGTACAACCCATTTATCATTAATGTATTTAAGTTTCACGGATACAAAGGATTCTGGGTATTTGTTGTGTTGCGTTTATGTTGTGTTACTGTGAGGATGTTCTCCCGAAATGTGTTTGTCAATCTTGTATTGTGAGGCTTCACAGCGTGGCGCATATTACTAAGAGTGTTAAAATTGTTTGTATCACAACCATTAGTGTACTCTGTGTCACCCAGCATGCCTTGCAGTCGTGTGCGTGTTGCCGCGGAAGCCACACACAACATGATGCTGGACTGACAAGCAGATCGTACTTTGTTGTAGTAGGCGACAAAGCCAATGGCTTCATAGCACGCCCTGATACTTATTATCTGGGTGACTGCCGGCAGTCATTCTAGAGAATAATAACGTCTCTTATTGACTTCTTCGCTTTATGACACGGGTCTTGAATGGCAGAGGATACCGATCCCAGAACCCAAGGGAGTAAGTTTGATTTTGAGATTGGTGGGGACACAAAAGTGCTCCAAGGCAGCACTCTGAAAGTTAACTTTTTTTTTTTTTTTTTTTTTACATTAGCAATCATAACTTCACGTCATGCAGGTTTTATAGGGTAAAGTAACTCAAATGAAAGCAAAGGAGACGACTTGGAAGAGTTCTCATCTTTACTCTTTAGTGTAGGGCTGTAGTGCGATTGTGCATCATGCTGTCAATCAACATAGTCTACTGTCCATCAACAACATCATGCTGTCAATCAACATAGTCTACTGTCCATCAACAACATCATCCTGTCAATCAACATAGTCTACTGTCCATCAACAACATCATGCTGTCAATCAACATAGTCTACTGTCCATCAACAACATCATCCTGTCAATCAACATAGTCTACTGTCCATCAACAACATCATGCTGTCAATCAACATAGTCTACTGTCCATCAACAACATCATCCTGTCAATCAACATAGTCTACTGTCCATCAACAACATCATGTTGTCAATCAACATAGTCTACTGTCCATCAACAACATCATGCTGTCAATCAACATAGTCTACTGTCCATCAACAACATCATCCTGTCAATCAACATAGCCTACTGTCCATCAACAACATCATGCTGTCAATCAACATAGTCTACTGTCCATCAACAACATCATGCTGTCAATCAACATAGTCTACTGTCCATCAACAACATCATCCTGTCAATCAACATAGTCTACTGTCCATCAACAACATCATGCTGTCAATCAACATAGTCTACTGTCCATCAACAACATCATGCTGTCAATCAACATAGTCTACTGTCCATCAACAACATCATCCTGTCAATCAACATAGTCTACTGTCCATCAACAACATCATGCTGTCAATCAACATAGTCTACTGTCCATCAACAACATCATGCTGTCAATCAACATAGTCTACTGTCCATCAACAACATCATGCTGTCAATCAACATAGTCTACTGTCCATCAACAACATCATGCTGTCAATCAACATAGTCTACTGTCCATCAACAACATCATGCTGTCAATCAACATAGCCTACTGTCCATCAACAACATCATCCTGTCAATCAACATAGTCTACTGTCCATCAACAACATCATCCTGTCAATCAACATAGTCTACTGTCCATCAACAACATCATGCTGTCAATCAACATAGCCTACTGTCCATCAACAACATCATCCTGTCAATCAACATAGTCTACTGTCCATCAACAACATCATCCTGTCAATCAACATAGTCTACTGTCCATCAACAACATCATCCTGTCAATCAACATAGTCTACTGTCCATCAACAACATCATGCTGTCAATCAACATAGTCTACTGTCCATCAACAACATCATCCTGTCAATCAACATAGTCTACTGTCCATCAACAACATCATGCTGTCAATCAACATAGTCTACTGTCCATCAACAACATCATACTGTCCATCAACACAGTCTACTGTCCATCAACAACATCATGTTGTCAATCAACATAGTCTACTGTCCATCAACAACATCATGCTGTCAATCAACATAGTCTACTTTCCATCAACAACATCATGCTGTCAATCAACATAGCCTACTGTCCATCAACAACATCATGCTGTCAATCAACATAGTCTACTGTCCATCAACAACATCATCCTGTCAATCAACATAGTCTACTGTCCATCAACAACATCATGCTGTCAATCAACATAGTCTACTGTCCATCAACAACATCATCCTGTCAATCAACATAGTCTACTGTCCATCAACAACATCATGCTGTCAATCAACATAGTCTACTGTCCATCAACAACATCATGCTGTCAATCAACATAGTCTACTGTCCATCAACAACATCATGCTGTCAATCAACATAGTCTACTGTCCATCAACAACATCATCCTGTCAATCAACATAGTCTACTGTCCATCAACAACATCATGCTGTCAATCAACATAGTCTACTGTCCATCAACAACATCATGCTGTCAATCAACATAGTCTACTGTCCATCAACAACATCATGCTGTCAATCAACATAGTCTACTGTCCATCAACAACATCATCCTGTCAATCAACATAGTCTACTGTCCATCAACAACATCATGCTGTCAATCAACATAGTCTACTGTCCATCAACAACATCATGCTGTCAATCAACATAGCCTACTGTCCACCAACAACATCATGTTGTCAATCAACATAGTCTACTGTCCATCAACAACATCATCCTGTCAATCAACATAGTCTACTGTCCATCAACAACATCATGCTGTCAATCAACATAGTCTACTGTCCATCAACAACATCATGCTGTCAATCAACATAGTCTACTGTCCATCAACAACATCATCCTGTCAATCAACATAGTCTACTGTCCATCAACAACATCATCCTGTCAATCAACATAGTCTACTGTCCATCAACAACATCATGCTGTCAATCAACATAGTCTACTGTCCATCAACAACATCATCCTGTCAATCAACATAGTCTACTGTCCATCAACAACATCATCCTGTCAATCAACATAGTCTACTGTCCATCAACAACATCATCCTGTCAATCAACATAGTCTACTGTCCATCAACAACATCATCCTGTCAATCAACATAGTCTACTGTCCATCAACAACATCATGCTGTCAATCAACATAGTCTACTGTCCATCAACAACATCATCCTGTCAATCAACATAGTCTACTGTCCATCAACAACATCATGCTGTCAATCAACATAGTCTACTGTCCATCA
Source organism: Nerophis ophidion (assembly GCF_033978795.1). NCBI lineage: Eukaryota > Metazoa > Chordata > Actinopteri > Syngnathiformes > Syngnathidae > Nerophis > Nerophis ophidion. The sequence continues at coordinate 90,309,822 of NC_084612.1, forward strand.
ACAACATCATGCTGTCAATCAACATAGTCTACTGTCCATCAACAACATCATGCTGTCAATCAACATAGTCTACTGTCCATCAACAACATCATGCTGTCAATCAACATAGTCTACTGTCCATCAACAACATCATGCTGTCAATCAACATAGTCTACTGTCCATCAACAACATCATGCTGTCAATCAACATAGTCTACTGTCCATCAACAACATCATGCTGTCAATCAACATAGTCTACTGTCCATCAACAACATCATGCTGTCAATCAACATAGTCTACTGTCCATCAACAACATCATGCTGTCAATCAACATAGCCTACTGTCCACCAACAACATCATGTTGTCAATCAACATAGTCTACTGTCCATCAACAACATCATGCTGTCAATCAACATAGTCTACTGTCCATCAACAACATCATGCTGTCAATCAACATAGTCTACTGTCCATCAACAACATCATGCTGTCAATCAACATAGTCTACTGTCCATCAACAACATCATCCTGTCAATCAACATAGTCTACTGTCCATCAACAACATCATGCTGTCAATCAACATAGTCTACTGTCCATCAACAACATCATGCTGTCAATCAACATAGTCTACTGTCCATCAACAACATCATGCTGTCAATCAACATAGTCTACTGTCCATCAACAACATCATACTGTCAATCAACATAGTCTACTGTCCATCAACAACATCATGCTGTCAATCAACATAGTCTACTGTCCATCAACAACATCATGTTGTCAATCAACATAGTCTACTGTCCATCAACAACATCATCCTGTCAATCAACATAGTCTACTGTCCATCAACAACATCATGCTGTCAATCAACATAGTCTACTGTCCATCAACAACATCATGTTGTCAATCAACACAGCCTACTGTCCATCAACAACATCATGCTGTCAATCAACATAGCCTACTGTCCATCAACAACATCATGCTGTCAATCAACATAGCCTACTGTCCATCAACAACATCATCCTGTCAATCAACATAGTCTACTGTCCATCAACAACATCATGCTGTCAATCAACATAGTCTACTGTCCATCAACAACATCATGCTGTCAATCAACATAGTCTACTGTCCATCAACAACATCATACTGTCAATCAACATAGTCTACTGTCCATCAACAACATCATCCTGTCAATCAACATAGTCTACTGTCCATCAACAACATCATACTGTCAATCAACATAGTCTACTGTCCATCAACAACATCATCCTGTCAATCAACATAGTCTACTGTCCATCAACAACATCATACTGTCAATCAACATAGTCTACTGTCCATCAACAACATCATCCTGTCAATCAACATAGTCTACTGTCCATCAACAACATCATACTGTCAATCAACATAGTCTACTTTCCATCAACAACATCATGCTGTCAATCAACATAGTCTACTGTCCATCAACAACATCATCCTGTCAATCAACATAGTCTACTGTCCATCAACAACATCATCCTGTCAATCAACATAGCCTACTGTCCATCAACAACATCATGCTGTCAATCAACATAGTCTACTGTCCATCAACAACATCATGTTGTCAATCAACACAGCCTACTGTCCATCAACAACATCATGCTGTCAATCAACATAGCCTACTGTCCATCAACAACATCATGCTGTCAATCAACATAGCCTACTGTCCATCAACAACATCATCCTGTCAATCAACATAGTCTACTGTCCATCAACAACATCATGCTGTCAATCAACATAGTCTACTGTCCATCAACAACATCATGCTGTCAATCAACATAGTCTACTGTCCATCAACAACATCATGCTGTCAATCAACATAGTCTACTGTCCATCAACAACATCATGCTGTCAATCAACATAGTCTACTGTCCATCAACAACATCATGCTGTCAATCAACATAGTCTACTGTCCATCAACAACATCATGCTGTCAATCAACATAGCCTACTGTCCATCAACAACATCATCCTGTCAATCAACATAGTCTACTGTCCATCAACAACATCATGCTGTCAATCAACATAGTCTACTGTCCATCAACAACATCATCCTGTCAATCAACATAGTCTACTGTCCATCAACAACATCATCCTGTCAATCAACATAGTCTACTGTCCATCAACAACATCATCCTGTCAATCAACATAGTCTACTGTCCATCAACAACATCATCCTGTCAATCAACATAGTCTACTGTCCATCAACAACATCATCCTGTCAATCAACATAGTCTACTGTCCATCAACAACATCATGCTGTCAATCAACATAGTCTACTGTCCATCAACAACATCATGCTGTCAATCAACATAGTCTACTGTCCATCAACAACATCATGCTGTCAATCAACATAGTCTACTGTCCATCAACAACATCATCCTGTCAATCAACATAGTCTACTGTCCATCAACAACATCATGCTGTCAATCAACATAGTCTACTGTCCATCAACAACATCATGCTGTCAATCAACATAGCCTACTGTCCATCAACAACATCATGTTGTCAATCAACATAGCCTACTGTCCATCAACAACATCATGCTGTCAATCAACATAGTCTACTGTCCATCAACAACATCATGCTGTCAATCAACATAGTCTACTGTCCACCAACAACATCATCCTGTCAATCAACATAGTCTACTGTCCATCAACAACATCATGCTGTCAATCAACATAGTCTACTGTCCATCAACAACATCATGCTGTCAATCAACATAGTCTACTGTCCATCAACAACATCATGCTGTCAATCAACATAGTCTACTGTCCATCAACAACATCATGCTGTCAATCAACATAGTCTACTGTCCATCAACAACATCATGCTGTCAATCAACATAGTCTACTGTCCATCAACAACATCAGAAATACATTCATGCAATACAACATTGTAAATAAACATAAATGAACTGTAATAAACTTTTCCCCAACTTGTGTTTAAATCACTCAGAATTGTTCCCTTCATCGACTTCTTTCTATTGCTGCTTTTGTACTGTAAATATGTTACATGAAACTAAAAAGAATTCAAAAAACAAAACGGAAAGGTGAAATCCGGCGATCTGATAGGCTGTTAACCGTGGTTTAAATAGTGAGCACGGCTACTATTCTAAAGCCTGATCACAGTGTAGGCTGTCACTCCGTATGACTGGTATGAATGGAAGTTGTTGTCATGTATCCATGACGACGGACTGTTGCAGTCTGTAGAAAAAGACAGCTGATGTTTTTACGATGTTAAAAAACGGACTAAAGTAGTTGAATTCACATGTTTAAGGTTAACTTTCACCTGTGGGGAGGGTTAACGATGGTAGAGAGGACTGAGCATTGACTTTCACCTGGGAAAAAAAGCGGAGGAAAAGACGAGATGCAGTGCTAATTTGGAGCTAACGTCTGGATAGGTGGGACTGTTTTTTCCCACAGTGAGGAGTGACAGCGGGGACAGCCAATCACACGTAAGTTAGCATGAAAGTGGCAACCAATCAGAGAGCGATATTTAGGTTAGAGGCGGGACTTCTAGCAGAGACCGACGTTTAACTCTTTCTGTGCCATAATCATTGACTAAACATGACGGGCAGCGCTTGTATTGATAGTGACTACACAGTATTGATAGTGACTACACAGTATTGATAGTGACTACACAGTATTGCTAGTGACTACACAGTATTGATAGTGACTACACAGTATTGATAGTGACTACACAGTAGCGGCTGGATATTGGTAGGGACGTGTCCCTAGCGTCCCTACCCAATTCTACGCCCTTGCCAGAACCATGTATATCAAATTTTTCCGGATGGTTCAACCGCCACCCGCCCGAATCTAATTAAAATGTCTTTTTTCGTCATGTCACTCGCCCGACCCGCGGTTTATCCGCGGACGAGACCGCAAACCGCGTTGGTTTTTGCCCTGTCCGCTCTAAAGTTGTCGGGATGTATTTTCACCTAAATATCAACATATGTGAAGCGACCGGAATGAGAATCAGCACCTCCAAGTCCGAGTCCATGGTTCTCGCCCGGAAAAGGGTGGAGTGCCATCTCCGGGTTGGGGAGGAGACCCTGCCCCAAGTGGAGGAGTTCAAGTACCTAGGAGTCTTGTTCACGAGTGAGGGAAGAGTGGATGGTGAGATCGACAGGCGGATCGGTGCGGCGTCTTCAGTAATGCGGACGTTGTATCGATCCGTTGTGGTGAAGAAGGAGCTGAGCCGGAAGGCAAAGCTCTCAATTTACCGGTCGATCTACGTTCCCATCCTCACCTATGGTCATGAGCTTTGGGTCATGACCGAAAGGATAAGATCACGGGTACAAGCGGCCCAAATGAGTTTGGGTCTCTCCCTTAGAGATAGGGTGAGAAGCTCTGCCATCCGGGAGGAACTCAAAGTAAAGCCGCTGCTCCTTCACATGGAGAGGAGCCAGATGAGGTGGTTCGGGCATCTGGTCAGGATGCCACCCGAACGCCTCCCTAGGGAGGTGTTTAGGGCACATCCAGCCGGTAGGAGGCCACGGGGAAGACCCAGGACACGTTGGGAAGACTATGTCTCCCGGCTGGCCTGGGAACGCCTCGGGATCCCCCGGGAAGAGCTAGACGAAGTGGCTGGAGATAGGGAAGTCTGGGCTTCCCTGCTTAGGCTGCTGCCCCCGCGACCCGACCTCGGATAAACGGAAGATGATGGATGGATGGATATTAACATATGCATTTTTTTGTCGCAACTTCACAATTTACCCACTATAGTCTCAGTAAAAAAGAAATACATATATATTAGGGATGCACCGAAATGAAAATTTGTGGCCGAAGGCCGAATACCAAATAATGGATGCAGTTTTTCACAATTTTTTTAATATTGCCCAAATAGCCTAGAATAAATAGTTAGACATGTTTTTCAAATAAAGTATTTTTTTTATTGAATATTGACATTTTTTTAACATTCCAGTAGCCTTTGCTTTTCAAAAAAAGCACAAAGTTTTTCATTTATATTAGGCCTTCAAACAAAACATGCATTCCAAAAAAGTGCATTAAAGTGGATAAACCCACAACAAATGAATTATTGTCCTTTTGGCAAAAGTCTGCTTAGCCACAGTAGATATGTTAATAATGTAAACAGAAGGCTCAAGTAAATCTCAATAAGTGTGTGCTTGTAACCTCATACACTTATACAGGTACACAACATTGTAACCTCATACACTTATACAGGTACACAACATTGTAACCTCATACACTTATACAGGTACACAACATTGTAACCTCATACACTTATACAGGTACACAACATTGTAACCTCATACACTTATACAGGTACACAACATATCCCAATGTAACCTCATACACTTATACAGGTACACAACATATCCCAATGTAACCTCATACACTTATACAGGTACACAACATTGTAACCTCATACACTTATACAGGTACACAACATTGTAACCTCATACACTTATACAGGTACACAACATTGTAACCTCATACACTTATACAGGTACACAACATTGTAACCTCATACACTTATACAGGTACACAACATTGTAACCTCATACACTTATACAGGTACACAACATATCCCAACGTCACCGCGTCCAAAAATTGCGTCACACGCCACTATTCGGCCTTGTTTTTAACTCATTCCACCGAAGGCCGGATGTGGCTTTTTTTGCCATATTCGGCCGAATATACTCTGTTACCGATTAATCGGTGCATCCCTAATATATATTTTTTATATTTTTTTTACACAATTTTAACTACACTGCCAGGTAAAGCTACTTAGCCCAGGAGGCTTATTATTGCTGATGGACTCAAACCAAAGCACTGTTTGATTATATAATTTGATTGGTTAAGACGATATCATTATATACTGTATTTTTCCGACTATAAGTCGCAGTTTTTTTCAATGTTTGGCCATGGGTGCGACTTACACTCGGGAGCGACTTATGTGTGAAATTATTAACACATTACCGTAAAATCAATCAATCAATCAATGTTTATTTATATAGCCCCAAATCACAAATGTCTCAAAGGACTGCACAAATCATTACGACTACAACATCCTCGGAAGAACCCACAAAAGGGCAAGGAAAACTCTCACCCAGTGGGCAGGGAGAATTCACATCCAGTGGGACGCCAGTGACAATGCTGACTATGAGAAACCTTGGAGAGGACCTCAGATGTGGGCAACCCCCCCCCCCTCTAGGGGACCGAAAGCAATGGATGTCGAGCAGGTCTAACATGATACTGTGAAAGTTCAATCCATAGTGGCTCCAACACAGCCGCGAGAGTTCAGTTCAAGCGGATCCAAGACAGCAGCGAGAGTCCCGTCCACAGGAAACCATCCCAAGCGGAGGCGGATCAGCAGCGTAGAGATGTCCCCAACCGATACACAGGCGAGCGGTCCATCCTGGGTCCCGACTCTGGACAGCCAGTACTTCGTCCATGGTCATCGGACCGGACCCCCTCCACAAGGGAGGGGGGGACATAGGAGAAAAAGAAAAGAAGCGGCAGATCAACTGGTCTAAAAAGGAGGTCTATTTAAAGGCTAGAGTATACAGATGAGTTTTAAGGCGAGACTTAAATGCTTCTAGCAAATAATATTATTTAGCTCCTTCGCGTAAGAGACTAGACGTATAAGATTTTATCGGATTTAGTGATTAGGAGTGAGAGATAGTTTGGTAAAGGTATAGCATGTTCTATATGTTATAGTTCTTTGAATGACTCTTACCATAATATGTTAGGTTAACATAGCAGGCACCTTCTCAGTTGGTTATTTATGCCTCATATAACTTATTCAGCCTCTTGTTCACTATTCTTTATTTATTTTAAATTGCCTTTCAAATGTGTATTCTTGGTGTTGGGTTTTATCAAATACATTTCCCCCAAAAATGCGACTTATATATGTTTTTTTTCCTTCTTTATTATGCATTTTCGGCAAGTGCGACTTATACTCCGGGGCGACTTATGCGCCGAAAAATACGGTATATCGCCATAAACACATGTTTACGATAATTTTTTTTTCTTTGTCGGAAGAAAGCGGAAGTTGCAAAGTACGACACTCGCTCTCTGGTAACCGAGCAATGCAGGAAGTGACATGCAAACAGCTAATCAGGTAACAGTATCAGCTATCAAGTTTGTTTGCGCCATCTTGTTGTCCGGCGGTTGATTCTTTACTTGGAGTGAAAATGTAAAAATTAATAATTAATAATTTTGCCTCAAAATGTAGTGTACAGTGGGGCAAAAAAGTATTTAGTCAGCCACCGATTGTGCAAGTTCTCCAACTTAAAATGATGACAGAGTTCTGTAATTTTCATCATAGGTACACTTCAACTGTGAGAGACGGAATGTGAGAAAAAAAAATGTAGGAATTTTTAAGAATTTATTTGTAAATGATGGTGGAAAATAAGTATTTGGTCAACCATTCAAAGCTCTCACTGATGGAAGGAGGTTTTGGCTCCAAATCTCAGGATACATGGCCCCATTCATTCTTTCCTTAACACGGATCAATCGTCCTGTCCCCTTAGCAGAAAAACAGCCCCAAAGCATGATGTTTCCACCCCCATGCTTCACAGTAGGTATGGTGTTCTTGGGATGCAACTCTGTATTATTCTTCCTCCAAACACCACCAGTTGAGTTTATACCAAAATGGATACATGGATGATACAGCAGAGGATTGGGAGAAAATATAACTTTTTGGTATAAACTCGACTTGTCGTGTTTGGAGGAAGAAGAATACTGAGTTGCATCCCAAGAACACCATACCTACTGTGACCTCTGTCATCATTTGAAGTGGGAGAACTTGCACAATCGGTGGCTGACTAAATACTTTTTTGCCCCACTGTATATTACTGTGAATGGAAAAAGAGTGCTGGTGCTTTTATGGTTAAAAAAAGGCGGCTCGGATGCCAGAATTTTACTATAAAATCTACAATATTTATTTTTTTTACTGTAATTTAAAAAAAAAAATTTTTACAGTCAAATCAGTTTGTTTGTCTGTTTTTACCGCAAATAACAACTGTAAAATTTCCGGTGTATAACTGTAAATGCCAAAACGACACCACAGTTTATTACAGTAAAAAAAAGTACAGCTTTTTTTTTTCATTTAGAGAAAAATGCTGTAAAAACCGGAGTAAATTTTAAAATTTGACCATGAAATCTATTACTACTTTTACATTGCACAATTTGATGGATAACCTGCTTTGAAATAATTATTATCAGTATTTATTTCTATTAAAAAAATGGGTTTGAATGTTGATAATATATTTTTGTATAATTAGACACTATTTTAGTGAACATACTTTGCGATTACATGGCGTACATATTTTTTTTCTCCCAATATATCCATCCATTTTCTACCGCTTATTCCCTTTTGGGGTCGCGGGGGGCGCTGGCGCCTATCTCAGCTACAATCGGGCGGAAGGTGGGGTACACCCTGGACAAGTCAACCACCTCATCGCAGGTCTCCCAATATAGAAAGAAACAATACATGTAGTACAGGCGTGTCCAAAGTGCGGCCCGGGGGCCGTTTGTGGATCCCAGCTAATTTGTTAATTCAATCTAAAAAAAATACGATAATAAAAATTTAAAACATAAAAAAGTGTAATAAAAGAGTAAACAGTGACATGTAAGAAGAAAAAGTTGCAATGTTGACACTAATAACACAAAGCTGCCATGACCTGCTGTAGGCTCCAATTACGTCACAATTAAACTTTCAAATATTTTGGGGGGGAAAATATTGCGTATTTTGTGCGAGACAAAGTTTTCTTTCCCAAAAATTGCATCAAACAAATAAAAAGATATGAAAAAAATGATAAAAGCTTATAATCAAGAGATCTGCCGACTTAAGCGCTAAAAGTAAAAAGAAAATATAAATATACATTTGGCTTATTTTCAACACTTATTCTTTTTCTTTTTTTATTGTTAGGAATTATTGATCTTTTTAGGCAGGGGCGCTCACACTTTTTCTGCAGGCGAGCTACTTTTCAATTGACCAAGTCGAGGAGATCTACCTCATTCCTATTTATAATTTATATTTATTTATTTATGAAAGAGACATTTTTGTTAACAAGTTAAATGTGTTTAATGATAATACAAGCATGTTTAACACACATAGATTCCTTTCTTTCATGAAGACAAGAATATAAGTTGGTGTATTACCTGATTCTGATGACTTGCATTGATTGGAATCAGACAGTGGTGCTGATAACGCCCACATTTTCAAATGGAGGAGAAAAAAAGTCCTCCTTTCTGTCCAATACCACATGACAGTGGTTGGATTTGGCATCTCATTTGTCCAACTTGCATACTCCTTTTTAAAGACTTTGTTATGAGAGTAGCATATGTGTGTGGCCCTTTAATGTCTGGCAGCAGGTGAGTGACGTCAGTGACTGTGCGGGTGGGCAAGCAAGTGAGAAAGCGCTCGCTGAGGGCGGGGGAGAAATACATTGGCATCAAACTCCGTAGCTTGCTAGCTTTCTGAGACTCTTATTTTGTTAGCACAGGCAGGATGAAACAGGTCTTTTATGGTGAAGACAGGAAGTGTGCAGTCGCTCTTTAGAGTTTTGACAGTAGGTACGGAGTCTCTAGAAATAAAATGTGTTTCTCTGCGTCCGCCCTGTTAGTGATTTGTTTCTTAAATATGAGCTCGCAGCAGCCAGCGTCATCTCACAAGATCCTCGGGTGCCCAGAATGTCAAACAACTGACGAAAGTGAAGTCTTGGTATGATTGATGATTGCTCATTTTTATGTACATTTTTTAATGCCTGGCTTGAGATCGACTGACACACCCTCCGAGATCGACATAATGCCCACCCCTGCTTTTAGGGTTCCAATTACTTCACCTCAAATATTCCACTTTGAAAAGTTTTGGGGGAAAATGTTGCATAGTTTGTGTGTTTGCCATATAAATAAGGGTTTTGACATAAGGAGGCATAAACATAAAAACAAAGTTAAAAAAACGTCATAACAACAGACAGACCTGAAGTTGATCTTGAGATTCAAGCGTTAAATGAAAAAATAATAATTTATGACTTATTTCTAACATTCCGGAGAGTGGGGACCAAACTTGGAAAAAAGCCATGAAGGTAAAAAAACAACAACTATTGCTTTTAAAAAGGAAAAATATCAAAATGGCCCCCGCAAGCTTTGATTTTTCAGTCCGCGGCCCTCAGTGGAAAAAGTTTGGACACCCCTGATGTAGTAAGACACGTTACAGTAGAATAGAATAGAATAGAATGAACTTTATTGTCATTATATTTGCCTATAACGAGATTAAAGACTCCAATTTAAGGTGCGGTAGTGGGAACAAATATGGGAAGAAATAAATGACATAAGAGGTAAAAAGGAAAAACTAACAATTGAAATAAACAGACTACTATCCAATAAAAATAATAAGCAATTCTGTAGAATAGAATGAACTTTATTGTCATTATATTTGCATATAACGAGATTAAAGACTCCGACTTAAGGTGCGGTAGTGGGAACAAATATGGGGTGTAAATAAATGACAAAAGAGGTAAAAAGGAAAAACTAACAATTGAAATAAACAGACTGCTATCCAATAAAAATAATAAGCAATTCTGTACAATATACAAAACACTATAGAAGTACAAAATACTGTACAATATACAGAGCAAGACAGGAGTACCCAAGTAATAAATAATCAGTGACGGACGTATTGCGTCTAATAACGGTGAATTATTATTATTTTAAGTTAGAGTTCAACATGGTGACAGCTTTGGGAAAGAAGCTGTCTCCGAGCCTGTTTGTTCTGGCTCTGATGCACCTGTAGCACCTGCCTGATGCTAGCAAGTCCAACAGGTGGAAGCCAGGGTGTGTGCTGTCCTTGGTAATGTTTTTTTGCTCTGTTGAGGCAACGGGAGTTGTGTAAGTCCTTCAGGGAGGGCAATGATTTTTTGTGCCGACTTTATGACCCTCGGAATCGCCTGTTTGTCTGCTTCAGTGCAGCTGGCGTACCACACTGTTGTTATGCAGTACGTCAGCAGGCTCTCGACAGCCGAGCGATAGAAGGCCTCTCCAGTCTGTTCTTCCTCAGCACCCTCAGGGTAATGGAGTCTCCGCTGGGTCTTCCGGATGACCACAGTTGTATTTTGGGTCTAAGACCGGTCAGCCGAGAAACTTGAAGGAGCTGACTCTCTCCACCTCCTCGCCGTTGATGTCTGGAGTGTTTTTCCCGAAGTCAAAGATGAGTTCCTTGGTTTTTGTGGTGTTCATTGCCAAATTATTCACTGAACACCACGCCGATAGTTTCAGGACTTCATATCTGTATGCAGACTCATCCCCCTCTGTAATGGGACCCACTACCGTTGTGTCATCGGCGAACTTGATGATGGTGTTCTCCGAGTGGGCCGGTCTACGGTCATGGGTCTAGAGGGAGTACTGCAAAGGGCTCAGCACACAGCCCTGTGGGGAGCCGATGCTGAGTGTGCGGGGGGGAGGAGAGACGGGGGCCAAGTTTTACTGTCTGAGGTCGGTTGGTCAGGAAGTCCTTTATTGATACATTTTATTTCCAGGCTTATGAGGGCCGAATAAAATGAAATAGCCGGCCACCTGCAGAATACAGTGTATAAAAATCCATCCATCCATTTGCTACCGCTTATTCCCTTTTGGGTCGCGGGGGGCGCTGGCGCCTATCTCAGCTACAATCGGGCGGAAGGCGGTGTACACCCTGGACAAGTCGCCACCTCATCGCAGGGTCAACACAGATAGACAGACAACATTCACACTCACATTCACACACTAGGGTCAATTTAGTGTTGCCAATCAACCTAAAAAAGTGGGAGGAAGCCGGAGTACCCGGAGGGAACCCACACATTCACGGGGAGAACATGCAAACTCCACACAGAAAGATCCCGAGCCTGGATTTGAACCCAGGACTGCAGGACCTTCGTATTGTGAGGCAGACGCACTAACCCCTCTGCCACCGTGAAGCCCGTGTATAAAAATTCAATGTGAGAAAAATTCAACGCGGAAAAACGTGACCCACTTCTGAGGCAATCGGTCCTGTCTCAGAACCAGCCAATGAGGTGTCAAGTTTGCGGTCATGTGACACGGGGTCGCGTGAAATTCAAATGCAAAAAAATGCGGTTACATAAAGTGAAGTGTGTGTGTGTGTGTGTGTGTGTGTATATATGTATATATGTGTGTGTGAAGTCAAGTGAATTATATTTATATAGCGCTTTTCTCTAGTGACTCAAAGCGCTTTACATAGTGAAAGCCAATATCTAAGTTACATTTAAAGCAGTGTGGGTGGCACTGGGAGCAGGTGGGTAAAGTGTCTTGCCCAAGGACACAACGGCAGTGACTAGGATGGCGGAAGCGGGAATTAAATGGAATAAATAATAAATGGGTTGTACTTGTTTAGCACTTTTCTACCTTCAAGGTACTCAAAGCGCTTTGACACTACTTCCACATTCACACACACATTCACACACTGATGGAGGGAGCTGCCATGCAAGGCGCCAACCAGCACCCATCAGGAGCAAGGGTGACGTGTCTTGCTCAGGACACAACGGACGTGACGAGGTTGGTACTAGGTGGGATTTGAACCAGGGCCCCTCGGGTTGCGCACGGCCACTCTTCCACTGCGCCACGCCGTCCCTGAACCTATGGAACCTATGGGTGTCTCTCTATTCTGCCTAAAAAGCTCTTAAAAAAACCTCCAAACACTTCCATCAACCTTATACATACACCCTCTTAATATATATGTAATGTAGTAACAGGCAGATTCATAATAACATGTAATATTTACGTATTTTGATAATTTTATACATGCGGTGGCGCATTAATTCAAAAAACGCATCGCAACGGTCAATTTTTCTTTCAACAGCATCATTGAGTACTACTCACTGCAGACCTCATGAGAGCCATCAAACACAAAACACAACTTGAATACAATGTCTGCTCTCACTGGGATGCAGACTGGTAGGATGTTCACATATTCCTGGTTTTTTTTTTTAATGACTAAGGAAAAAGAGAAAAAAGGGGAGTGGAATGAAGCATCTTTTCTGTTCTTTTTCGCCACTAAGTTGGCTGTCAAAGCGGACCAATTTCTCAGTTTATGTTGACATAATTTCACTATTCAGGTTAAAACCATGATTTACTATCTCAAATAAACTTTCACAAGCTCAGAGGCTGGAAAGCAGCTCACCGGCCTCATGATGTCAAAACAGAAGCACAAGCAAGTTACCGCTCTTTGATCATTGCGCTTTTTGCATGGTTATTTATTGGGTTTTGTGGTTGGAATAGGCACAATCGAACCTGCAACCCTCAAGTTGCTGGCACGGCCGCTCTACCAACCGAGCTATGCTCCGAACTTATTTGGAGTCCAAAAAGAGCTTTCGTTAAAAAAAAAAAAAGAAACAAATTAACCTCCAAAATGAAACATTGAATGAGTTTATCTGGGTTTCAAAAAAAAAAAAGGACACATTTTTAATATCTCATTTTTAGGAGAGCCGATCTCCTCGGGTGCAAAAAAAAAAAAATTGCTAGCATCTTACGGAAATGGGAATCAGAATCATCAAAGGACCTTTTTTACATGAAAACACTCATCCTTGCAAATACCTTACGTGACCTGAAGACGACAACAAAACACTCTGCGCACACACACACACACACACACACACACACACACACACACACACACTCTGGGGAAATGGGGTGAGTGGTTGCAAACAAAGCAGCACAAACCAAGCAGGTAGAGGAACAGAACAAAGCTCTTCCTGACTGACCCCGCTGACTAAATCTCTTCCTCAGAGGAGAATGTTTTCTTCTCAGGTGCACTGGGAGCCGCGTCATCTTCGCCAGCGCGGGGGAGTAAAGGTTAGCGTATGAAACGAGGCGCGACAAGCGGACGCCTGAATAAAACAAGTCGGCGAGAAAATGTTCGGAGCAGCGAAGTCGCTGTCTGTCAAACAGAAAGTTCACAAGTCAATAACATGTAAGTTGACGTCGAAAATATGTAGCATGGAGCCGAAGGCGTCATAGCTAATAGCTAGCGTGAAAATAATCGGAAAATCTTTACATTGCAAGTCTCAGGGCGGTAGGTTCTGAGTTCAAACCCCAGCCGAGTCATACCAAGGACTATGCACTCAGCATCAAGGGTTGGAATTGGGGGGTTAAATCACCAAAAATGATTCCTAGGGCAGGGGTCAGGAACCTTTTTGGCTGAGAGAGCCGAAAAGCCAAATATTTTCAAATGTAAGAGCCATATAATATTTTTTTTTAACACTGAACACAACTAAACGCGTGCATTTTTAAGTAAGACCAACATTTCTAGAGTATAACAGGTCTCTTATTTTTTTATATTACATTGTGATTCTGAAGCTAACTGTGGAGGGGGAGTGGCCTGCGGGCCTGCAGCGACAGGTGCGTAGAACCCCCACATGGGCCTTGTTATCTAATCACCTGTCGCTCTGTTATAAGCAGCAGCCAGGAGGAGAGACGGGGTTGGGGCTGGAAATACAATTGCTGGAAAACAACTGAGAGACTTATTGAAAAATAAAATCAATCAATCAATCAATGTTTACTTATATAGCCCTAAATCACTAGTGTCTCAAAGGGCTGCACAAACCACTACGACATCCTCGGTAGGCCCACATAAGGGCAAGGAAAACTCACACCCAGTGGGACATCGGTGACAATGATGACTATGAGAACCTTGGAGAGGAGGAAAGCAATGGATGTGGAGCGGGTCTAACATGATACTGTGAAAGTTCAATCCATAATGGATCCATCGAGAGTCCAGTCCAAAGCGGATCCAACACAGCAGCGAGAGTCCCGTTCACAGCGGAGCCAGCAGGAAACCATCCCAAGCGGAGGCGGATCAGCAGCGCAGAGATGTCCCCAGCCGATACACAGGTGAGCAGTACATGGCCACCGGATCGGACCGGACCCCCTCCACAAGGGAAAGTGGGACATAGGAGAAAAAGAAAAGAAACGGCAGATCAACTGGTCTAAAAAGGAGGTCTATTTAAAGGCTAGAGTATACAGATGAGTTTTAAGGTGAGACTTAAATGCTTCTACTGAGGTGGCATCTCGAACTGTTACCGGGAGGGCATTCCAGAGTACTGGAGCCCGAAGGGAAAACGCTCTATAGCCCGCAGACTTTTTTTGGGCTTTGGGAATCACTAATAAGCCGGAGTCCTTTGAAGGCAGATTTCTTGCCGGGACATATGGTACAATACAATCGGCAAGATAGGATGGAGCTAGACCGTGTAGTATTTTATACGTAAGTAGTAAAACCTTAAAGTCACATCTTAAGTGCACAGGAAGCCAGTGCAGGTGAGCCAGTACAGGTATATATGTATGTATATAAAGGTATATACAGTATAGGTATATATGTATGTATATATGTATATAAAGGTATATACAGTATAGGTATATATGTATGTATATATGTATATAAAGGTATATACAGTATAGGTATATATGTATGTATATATGTATATAAAGGTATATACAGTACAGGTGTAATGTGATCAAACTTTCTTGTTCTTGTCAAAAGTCTAGCAGCCACATTTTGTACCAACTGTAATCTTTTAATGCTAGACATGGGGAGACCCGAAAATAATACGTTACAGTAATCGAGGCGAAACGTAACAAACGCATGGATAATGATCTCAGCGTCTTTAGTGGACAAAATGGAGCGAATTTTAGCGATATTACGGAGATGAAAGAAGGCCGTTTTAGTAACGCTTTTAATGTGTGGGTCAAAGGAGAGAGTTGGGTCAAAGATAATACCCAGATTGTTTATCGAGTCGCCTTGTTTTATTGTTTGGTTGTCAAAAGTTAGAGTTGTATTATTAAATAGAGGTCAGTGTCTAGCAGGACCGATAATCAGCATTTCCGTTTTTTTGGCGTTGAGTTGCAAAAAGTTAGCGGACATCCATTGTTTAATTTCATTTTAATCAATTCATGGTGCTGTTGGACGGTAAAAATCGCCGTTTGGCACGTGAATGATTAGCACATTATCACTTTGGCCCTTGGCAGCCCTGATTCAGACTCTTCAGTGAAGCTGCTGTTTTTAGTATTACGGCTGGATGAAGTGCTTCATAAACACCAGGCAATGAGTCAGCTGCATGTTTGATTGACAGGTACAGAATGTTCTTTGCTGTCTGCACCGTCACTCACGTCCTTTCCGGCCCGTTCGGGATCATTTATCAGCAGCGGCGCCGCTTGGCTCCCGCCTGGAATAAAAGTTAAATAAAGTTGAAAATGGCTTTGAGAGTTGCCAGATCCAGTGGCGAAATTGCTCGGCTGGAAGGAAGCAAAGTGACACGAGTGTCTCGCCGTTTGACGGAGAGCCCATTTAGCTGCTCAAACATGGCGGAGTGGGCTCGTCAGAACGCGCCGTAATAATGAGGACTTCTTAGCGACGCCCTCGCTTATTCGGTCATGCAAAGGAGGTGTAAACATGAATGCTTTATTGGGTCTTTTCATAACGTGTCTACTACAATTCATCCGCCTTTATGGGTATGATAGGTCTTTGTCTTGCACAAGTACAACAAAACTTTGTTTTCAGCACAAACCCATTCAAAATCAGACAAACAAACAGTGTACAGGGTTACAGAACAGAAACACTGATGGGAAAAAGGTAAAATGCAATCTAGACTGGGCTCCTAAGGGGGCCCAGTCTGGAGTGGGAAAAAAACCTCCATTGCAAAACACATGTACCTATCACAAACCCTGTTTCCATATGAGATGTGAAAGTGTGTTAGATGTAAATATAAACAGAATACAATGATTTGCAAATAATTTTCAACCCATATTCAGTTGAATATGCTACAAAGACAACATATTTCATGTTCAAACTGATAACTATTTTTTTTTTGTGCAAATAATCATTAACTTTAGAATTTGATGCCAGCAACACGTGACGAAGAAGCTGAGAAAGGTGGCAATAAATACTGATAAAGTTGAGGAATGCTCATCAAACACTTATATGGGACATCCCACAGGTGTGCAAGCTAATTGGGAACAGGTGGGTGCCATGATTGGGTATAAAAGCAGCTTCCATGAAATGCTAAGTAATTCACAAACAAGGATGGGGTGAGGGTCACCACTTGGTAAGCTAATTGTTGAACAGTTTTAGAACAACATTTCTCAACGAGCTATTGCAAGGAATTTAGGGATTTTACCATCAACGGTCTGTAAAATCATCAAAAAGTTCAGAGAATCTGGAGAAATCACTGCACGTAAGCCATGATATTACGGACCTTTGATCCCTCAGGCGGTATTGCATCAAAAACCAACATCAGTGTATAAAGGATATCACCACATGGGCTCAGGAACACTTTATAAAACCACTTTCAATAACTACAGTTGGTCGCTACATCTTTAAGTGCAAGTTGAAACTCTACTATGCAAAGCCAAACCCATTTATCAACAACATCCTGAAACACCGCCGCCTTCGCTGGGCCCAAGCTCACCTAAGATGGACTGATGCACTTTATTTGTTTTAAACTATTGTAGTGGCGTTCTGTACAAAAACTGCACCTTAATATAGTGTTGTTTTGATATGTCAACTTAGTGACATCATGCACAAAAGTGCACTTTATTTGTTTTAAACTATTGTAGTGGCGTTCTGTACAAAAACTGCACTTTAATATAGTGTTGTTTTGATATGTCAACTTAGTGACATCATGCACAAAAGTGCACTTTATTTGTTTTAAACTATTGTAGTGGCGTTCTGTAGAAAAACTGCAATTTAATATAGTGTTGTTTTGATATGTCATCTTAGTGACATCATGCACAAAAGTGCACTTTATTTGTTTTAAACTATTGTAGTGGCGTTCTGTAGAAAAACTGCAATTTAATATAGTGTTGTTTTGATATGTCATCTTAGTGACATCATGCACAAAAGTGCACTTTATTTGTTTTAAACTATTGTAGTGGCGTTCTGTAGAAAAACTGCAATTTAATATAGTGTTGTTTTGATATGTCAACTTAGTGACATCATGCACAAAAGTGCACTAATAGCTTGTTTTAAAAATGTCTTTGACAATTTTGCAGTTTCTGTTCCGGAAATGACATGAATGTTTGTGCCACTGCTTAATAACTGTTTAATAAATACACTTTTGGTCAATTGACTAAGTTGTAGGGGTGTAACGGTACACAAAAATGTTTGTTTGGTATATAATAATAATAATAATAATAATGGATTAGATTTATATCGCGCTTTTCTATTGTTATATACTCAAAGCGCTCACAGAGAAGTTGGAACCCATCATTCATTCACACCTGGTGGTGGTAAGCTACGGCCCCTCCGACCACCACCTATCATTCATTCATCATTCATTCACCAGTGTGAGCGGCACCGGGGGCAAGGGTGAAGTGTCCTGCCCAAGGACACAACGGCAACGATTTTTGGGATGTCAATAGGTGGGAAGCGAACCTGCAACCCTCTACCCACTACGCCATGCCGCCCCTATGTACCTCGTGAGGGGAGCAGTGAGCAGCAGCGGTGGCTGCACCCGGGAATACATTTTGGTTATTTAAATGGGAACATTATCAGCAGACCTATGTAAGTGTCAATATATACCTTGATGGTGCAGAAAAAAGACCATCTATTTTTTTAATTGATTTCCGAACTCTAAATGGGTGAATTTTGGCGAATTAAACGCCTTTCTGTTTATCGCGCTGGAGGCGATGACGTCAGAATGTGACGTCGCCGAGGTAACACACCCACCATTTTCATTTTCAACACATTACAAACACCGGGTCTCAGCTCTGTTATTTTCCGTTTTTTTTTTACTATTTTTTGTAACCTTGGAGACATCATGCCTGGTGGGTGTGTTGTCGGAGGGTGTAACAACACTAACAGGGAGGGATTCAAGTTGCACCACTGGCCCCAAGATGCCAAAGTGTCTGCCGCCAGACCCCCAGTGAATGTATCAAAGTGTCTCCACATTTTACCGGCGATGCAGACATGGCACAGAGATGTATGGATAACCTGCAGATGCATTTGCAACGATAAAGTCAACGAAATCACAAAGGTGAGTTTTGTTGATGTTGACTGCCAGCTATCGATGCTAACATGCTATTTACCGGCGGTGCTAAAGCAGACATGGCACAGAGATGTATGGATAACCTGCAGATGCATTTGCAACTATATTACGTTTCCTTCCACCCACATTTAATGCGAAACAAACACTTACCAATCGACGGATTTAAGTTGCTCCAGTGTCAAAAGATGCGAAAGTCCTGATCGTTTGGTCCGCACATTTTACTGGCGATGCTAACGCAGCTATTCGGCCATGCTATGGCTATGATTAGCGTCAATAGCTTCAATATTTTCATACTCCATCCATCCGTTTCAATACATGCGTAATCTGTTGCATCGCTTAAGTCGCTGAAATCCGAGTTTGAATCCGAGCTAATGTCGCTATATCTTGCTGTGGTATTCCCATTGTTTGTTTACATTGGCAGCACTGTGTGACGTCACAGGGAAATGGATAGTGGTTTCGAAGATAGCGAAAATAAGGCACTTTAAAGCTTTATTTAGGGATATTCCGAGACCGGTAAAATTTTGAAAAAAACTTCAAAAAATACAACAAGCCACTGGGAACTGATTTTTTATTGTTTTTAACCCTTTTGAAATTGTGATCATGTTCCCCTTTAACCCCCAATTCCAACCCCTTGATGCTGAGTGCCAAGCAGGGAGGTAATGGCTCCCATTTTTATAGTCTTTGGTGTGACTCGGCCGGGGTTTGAACTCACAACCTCCCCATCTCAGGCCGCACACTCTAACCACTAGGCCACTTTTAAAAAAAAATTATCTTCTGGTCACTCTTGTGCCGTCTTAAGTCGCCTATTTCCGTTATTTTCATCCTGCATAGACGACAAAAATAAATGAGGTTGTCAAAACTGCGCCAAACGTCCTTTTTCTTTTTTTTTTTTTCTTTTTAATCCGACTTCGACTCCCAACAATTGGAAGCTCCAAATAAAGCAGCCGGGGCAGCAAATCTCTGCCTGCTTTATTGGCGGCATTGAGGCGCCACAAGGGGACGTTTATAATGAGAGAGCGGCGTTGTCGGATGACCTCCTTTTGGAAAAAAAAAAAAGGCTTTGCGACGTGGAGGAAAATAAAGTGCTCCTGTCCTATAGAGGATCTTTGACCTGCACTTTTGCAGTAAGTTCCTTCCAAACGGAAGCTGGCTCTTGTCATACGGAGGATCTTTGCCTGCAGAATGCTGTGAAGAATATGAGAAAAGCAGCCCCAGTGAATACCTCATAATCCCTTTAATGTCGCGTTTAGCCACGTCGCTGGGTTTATTTCGGAGTAAACTTCCCCAAATCTCTATCCTTCCTCCCATCTGCACGCTCTGACGCACTTTTGTGACTCACGGCGGCGTTGTCGTCCATCACAGGGGGAGACGTCAGCTATTTAGGAAAGCTGAAGACATCCTCACGGCGCGCCCGGGGTGACATCCCGTCACTTGTCACTCGTGTCCGTCAAGGATCTTTCAGTTTGACGCCGTTTAAAAAAAAATGTTAGCGCCTTTGTCGACTTTCAGCTAACTGGCATCTGAAAAAGACATGGGTGGCCGGTTACCAAATGTGAAAAAAATCCCGAGTTAGTTATTTAAATGTCTGGATGATTAGGAGTTCATTCAGCGCGATTAGAACTTTACACAAGTCGATAACATCAACAAAGCTCACCTTTGTGCATTCATGCACAGTATAAAACATTTGGTGGACAAAATGAGACAAATGGGGTGGCATAAAACATGTCTTTCTATGGCCTTTTTTTAATATCTCAATATTTTTAGGCCATATCACGATATATATCTCGATATTTTGCCTTAGCTTTGAATGAACACTTGATGCATATAATCACAGCAGTATGATGATTCTATGTGTCTACATTCAATCAATCAATCAATCAATGTTTACTTATATAGCCCTAAATCACTAGTGTCTCAAAGGGCTGCACAAACCACTACGACATCCTCGGTAGGCCCACATAAGGGCAAGGAAAACTCACACCCAGTGGGACGTCGGTGACAATGATGACTATGAGAACCTTGGAGAGGAGGAAAGCAATGGATGTGGAGCGGGTCTAACATGATACTGTGAAAGTTCAATCCATAATGGATCCAACACAGTCGCGAGAGTCCAGTCCAAAGCGGATCCAACACAGCAGCGAGAGTCCCGTTCACAGTGGAGCCAGCAGGAAACCATCCCAAGCGGAGGCGGATCAGCAGCGCAGAGATGTCCCCAGCCGATACACAGGCGAGCAGTACATGGCCACCGGATCGGACCGGACCCCCTCCACAAGGGAGAGTGGGACATAGAAGAAAAAGAAAAGAAACGGCAGATCAACTGGTCTAAAAAAGCTTAATAAAACAAAAATATATATTTTTTCCATTTTCATACATTTTGGAAAAAGCGGCTGTAGAGCCGCGGGTTGCCGATGGCAACCGCATGCTAAAATTACAATGCCGGTATTAGTTAGCATGTCTCACATATAACTCTAAGGCAGGCGTGCCCACACTTTTTCTGCAGGTGAGCTACTTTTCAATTGACCGAGTCGAAGGAATCTACCTCATTCATATATATCATTTATATTTCATTATTTATCAAAGAGACGTTTTTGTTAACACGTTAAAGGTGTTTATTGATAACACAAGCATCCATCCATCCATCTTCCGCTTATCCGAGGTCGGGTCGCGGGGGCAGCAGCCTAAGCAGGGAAGCCCAGACTTCCCTATCTCCAGCCACTTCGTCTAGCTCTTCCCGGGGGATCCCGAGGCGTTCCCAGGCCAGCCGGGAGACATAGTCTTCCCAACGTGTCCTGGGTCTTCCCCGTGGCCTCCTACCAGCTGGACGTGCCCTAAACACCTCCCTAGGGAGGCGTTCGGGTGGCATCCTGACCAGATGCCCGAACCACCTCATCTGGTTCCTCTCGATGTGAAGGAGCAGAGACTTTACTTTGAGTTCCTCCCGGATGGCAGAGCTTCTCACCCTATCTCTAAGGGAGAGACCCAAACTCATTTGGGCCGCTTGTACCCGTGATCTTGTCCTTTCAGTCATGACCCAAAGCTCATGACCATAGGTGAGGATGGGAACGTAGATCGACCGGTAAATTGAGAGCTTTGCCTTCCGGCTCAGCTCCTTCTTCACCACAACGGATCGGTACAACGTCCGCATTACTGAAGACGCCGCACCGATCCGCCTGTCGATCTCACGATCCACTCTTCCCTCACTCGTGAACAAGACTCCTAGGTACTTGAACTCCTCCACTTGGGGCAGGGTCTCCTCCCCAACCCGGAGATGGCACTCCACCCTTTTCCGGGCGAGAACCATGGACTCGGACTTGGAGGTGCTGATTCTCATTCCGGTCGCTTCACACTCGGCTGCGAACCGATCCAGTGAGACCTGAAGATCCCGGTCAGATGAAGCCATCAGGACCACATCATCTGCAAAAAGCAGAGACCTAATCCTGCGGTCACCAAACCGGAACGCCTTGACTGCGCCTAGAAATTCTGTCCATAAAAGTTATGAACAGAATGGGTGACAAAGGACAGCCTTGGCGGAGTCCAACCCTCACTGGAAATGTGTCCGACTTACTGCCAGCAATGCGGACCAAGCTCTGGCACTGATCATACAGGATCAAAAAAGGACAAAATAAAGAAAAAAGGAACAAAAAAAAAACTGCCTGCATGGCAGCTTTGTGTCAACATTGCCACTTTTTCTGATTAGATTTCACCTCATTCCATCCATCCATCCATTTTCTACCGCTTATTCCCTTTTTGGGGTCGCTGGCGCCTATCTCAGCTACAATCGGGCGGAAGGCGGGGTACACCCTGGACAAGTCGCCACCTCATCGCAGGGCCAACACAGATAGACAGACAACATTCACACACTAGGGACCATTTAGTGTTGCCAATCAACCTATCCCCAGGTGCATGTCTTTGGAGGTGGGAGGGGCCTATCCCCAGGTGCATGTCTTTGGAGGTGGGAGGAAGCCGGAGTACCCGTTCCGCTTTTTAAAATTTTTTTATTTATTTATTTTTGCAATACTGTCAATTTTGCAATTTTTGCAGAAATGTGTGGCAGGCCGGTAAACGATTAGCTGCGGGCTGCACTTTGGACACACCTGCACTATTCAAACAATCCAGAACATGTCGGGTTTTGTTTTTTATTCCTCTACTTATGTAGAGGTATAAAATGTATGGGCAGTATAGCTCGGTTGGTAGAGTGGCCGTGCCAGCAACTTGAGGGTTGCAGGTTTGATCCCCGCTTCCGCCATCCTAGTCCCTGCCGTTGTGTCCTTGGGCAAGACACTTTACCCACCTGCTCCCAGTGCCACCCACACTGGTTTGAATGTAAAACTTAGATATTGGGTTTCACTATGTAAAGCGCTTTGAGTCACTAGAGAAAACGCGCTATATAAATATAATTCACTTGACTACTTCTACCCCTGCACACACAAAACTCCCAAACAACCAAACAATATCTTCCTGTGTTGGTCCAATCAAAGCCACCTGAGTTCCTCGTGTTGCGGCATGCGCTACATAAATTAGCATAAACACATTTAAATGGCACCTCTGCTTCTCTGATTGCATTCTGTTTACGGTCGCAGGTTCTTGTTGTTGTTCCTGGTACCCCCCCCACAACCCCCCCCCCCCCCCATGTGTTTTCTCCTGTTATGAAAGCCTTGTCATTGCAGACTTATTTTGTGCGTTGAGTGGAATGTGGCGATGTTGTTTATCTAGCGAAAAGGTCACTCTCTGCCTCCTCTCTCCCTTCCCGGCTGCTGTTGACATGTCAGTGGTGCAGCACATCAAGCGCAGAGACATCATCCTGAAGAGGGAGCTCGGCGAGGGAGCCTTCGGAAAAGTCTTCCTGGCCGAGTGTTACAACCTGAGTCCCACCAAAGACAAGATGCTGGTGGCTGTCAAGGTAAGACTGCCGAAAATATACACGAAACACCAGGGCGGCACAAAAATACCACCAATCACCATTCTTAGTCAACTGGATTCTAAATTGATTCATAGATTTTAAAAATGTATTGATTAATTATTTTTTTCTTTTTCCTAGGAATACATTTAAAAAAATATATGTTTTAAGACTGTAATGATAACCGTGATAATGTTGGTCACATTCATGTGTTTACACCCCCAGTCGACAAAGTAGACTGGTTGTCAGCGTTAATGGGACTCTATGACAATATGATTGTTTGTAAGGGTGCACAAATATATCCATTCCATATATATATCCATATATATATATATATATACACAGTATATACAAATATTGTATATATATATATATATATATATATATATATATACATATATACATACACACACATGCGCGTGTATGTGTTTGTATAAATATATAAATGCAAATGTACATACATATATATATATGTACATACATGTATGTACATGTGTGTATATATATATATATAAATACACATACATGTGTTTAAACATACAGATATATGTGCACATATATGTATATGCGGGCACACACACATATGTATGTATACGTATGTACATATGTATGTATATATATAAATATATATATATATATATATTTATATATATACATACACACACATGTGTACATACACACACATGTGTTTCTATATACATATACATGCATATGTACATACATATATATGTACATGCATATGTACGCACATATATATATGTGTATACGTATGTACATATGTATATATATATATATATATATATATATATATATATATACATACACACACATGCGCGTGTATGTGTTTGTATATATATATATACATGCATATGTACATACATATATATATATATATATACATGCATATGTACATACATATATATATATATACACATGTACATACATGTATGTACATGTGTATATATATATATATGTATGTACATATGCATGTATATATATATATATATATATATATATATATATATATATATATATATATATATATATATATAGCTGAGATAGGCGCCAGCGCCCCCCGTGACCCCGAAAGGGAATAAGCGGTAGAAAATGGATGGATGGATATATATATATATATATATATATATATATATATATATATATATATATATATATATAAATACACATACATGTGTTTAAACATACATATATATGTGCACATATATGTATATGTGGGCACACACACATATGTATGTGTACGTATGTATATATATATATATATATATATATATACATATATGTGTGTGTATATATACACATATATAAATAAGTGTAGAAATAATCAAATACTTAGGCACACACATGTGTATATATATATATGATATATACATCTACATATATAAATATACATATATGCACACATATATGTATATATACATATGAGTATAATTGTACATATATATGCGCACACACATATTATAGTATGTACATATGTATTTATATATGCATACTGTATGTATGTATCTATGTACATATATGTGTATAAATATACATACACTATATTGCCAAAAGTATTTGGCCACATAGGGGCTTCACGGTGGCAGAGGGGTTAGTGCGTCTGCCTCACAATACGAAGGTCCTGCAGTCCTGGGTTCAAATCCAGGCTCGGGATCTTTCTGTGTGGAGTTTGCATGTTCTCCCCGTGACTGCGTGGGTTCCCTCCGGGTACTCCGGCTTCCTCCCACTTCCAAAGACATGCACCTGTGGATAGGCCCCTCCCACTTCCAAAGACATGCACCTGGGGATAGGTTGATTGGCAACACTAAATGGTCCCTAGTGTGTGAATGTTGTCTGTCTATCTGTGTTGGCCCTGCGATGAGGTGGCGACTTGTCCAGGGTGTACCCCGCCTTCCGCCCGATTGTAGCTGAGATAGGCGCCAGCGCCCCCCGCGACCCCAAAAGGGAATAAGCGGTAGGAAATGGATGGATGGATGAACTTGAAGTGCCATCCCATTCCTAACCCATAGGGTTACATTATGATGTCAGTGCACCTTTTGCAGCTATTACAGCTTCAATGCTTCTGGGAAGGCTGTCCACAAGGTTGCGGATTGTGTTTTATAGCAATTTCCCACCATTCTTCCAAAAGCACATGGGTCAGGTCACACACTGATGTTGGTCGAGAAGGCCTGGCTCTCAAGTCTGCGTTCTAATTCATCAGAGCAGCCTATTCTTTAGGCAAATGTTTGTTGAAACAGTCTCCATGTCTAATTATATATATATATATATATATATATATATATATATATATATATATATATATATATATATACATATATACATATATATATGTATGTATATATATATGTATATATGTATGTATATATGTATGTATATATATATATGTATGTATATATATATATATATATATATATGTATGTATGTAAATGTGTGTGTGTGAAGAAAACAACACAATATACATTTTTTGGTTATTTATTGCCCAAATTGAGTAAACAATGGCATAACATACATATACACACAGGGTCCATTGCCAAAGTTAATGTGGTCAACATATATAAAATAAAAACTAAATAAGATAAGGCTCAGAATGGTTTCTTAACAAAACCTTTCTACTTATAAAGAGATTTTTTTTGGATTGATTGATTGATTCGTTGAGACTTTTAGTCTCAATCAATCAGATAAGTTTTTCAACTTGTTTAAATCGGGGTCCACGTTAATCAACGTTAAACTGCCTCATGTTGTGGCTCAGATTAAATAAAATGACACAACTTTTCTCGTACGTATAAAAAGTGCAACATTAAACAGTTTCAAGTCAACTCAGCCTCAGATTAACTTTTTTTTCCCCCCCAGCCTGGCTAACTTGGCAGTAAGAGGATATATGGGCTCATTGTTCTTCCACTATAGAAGTGGGTCAAAATCTATTTTTTAATGCAATTTGGACTTAAATCTGCTGCTATAAAAACATTTGTTATTGCTTTAGCCCTGCCTGACTCGCTGAGGAGAGGCTGCTTGAATGCGGTGGTGACGCTTCAAATGGGTTAGCACGTGTTATGAGAGTAGTGCGGTGAGTGTGTGGGCGAGCAAGGAGAGACAGCGGTAGGTGAGTGTGGGGAGTGGCTAGTGTTTTGTTGGATTGGCTGTGCGCAAGACCTCAATAAAGCCATAATTTGCAACTAATCGCCGAACTCTTCATTTACCCTGGAGTCCGGAGCTCTCCTGTCCAAAGGCAAAACCCAGTAACTCAATTTTGGTCCAAACTGAGCTGATAATAATTTTGGAGTTCCTAGGTGATATGCTTTACATTAGTGTATGCGATATTGTAATTTGTTCCGTAAGTAAGCTGTTACGCGCATGGCAGGACCTAGCAACTACCACATAACCGCGTGGATACAACAGAAAAACCTAGTATCTCAAGGGACCAATCGGAGCTTCTTTGTCAGTCGCCTTATTGTCTTTAATGAGACATTTGCACGAATGGGGGCCGACGGTCAAGCTGATTATGTGATATTATGGCAGGAGGGGATATTTGGAAGATTGGCCCAGGACGTTGCAAGCACCTTCATTAAATGTATTGTTCTTGATTCTTCCCCTTGCATACTCTTTTGGGGCAGATAACTGTGGAGGTCAAAATAAAAACTAGACGCTGTACACGGCTTCTTGCCCAATATGCAAACACAGAATGGGGCCCACCCGAGATTGTGATAAAATATCTGGAGAAAAGGGCACACATTCATGAGAGCAGATTCAATCCATGGCTCAATCGGCAAGAAAATGAAAGCTCAAGAAAACATCTATACCTTTGATGACTTTGTAGATCTTTGTAAGACAGCAGCAAGACGGATTGGTTTTCTTTAGTTTTCTCAAAATCAGCTAGACGTGAGTTACTAGGTTTTGCCTTTGGACGGGAGAGCTGTGGAGACCCACTGCCGGGTAGAGTGAAGGGTGTTGACCCCGAAAATTCCTCAGCCCTGGAGGAGTGTCTCCCCTGCGCGCCTCGAGCCGGAAGCAGAAATGGTTCAACACGTGTTTGACGTGTTGTCAGAAGCAGCTGCTGAACAATGTCGGCAAACCTCCGTCCTCCATTGTTGTATCGCGCAGCCAAAGTATTCCCAAATGGGAGATCTTAACAAGGCAGAAAGGGGTCTTCCAGCTCTGGCTTTTACATGTTGTCCTAGCCCGGTCGCTGCTAACATGTGTACTTGTTTGGTACACCACCGAACCGAAACCCCCGTACCAAAACGGTTCAATACGAATACATGTACCATTACACCCCTAGTGTGTGTGTATATATATATATATATATATATATATATATATATATATATATATATATATCTGTGTCTTGATTGGATTATCCAGAGAATAGTGTTCGATACCGTGGTAGAGCGATATATGTAGGTGTGGGAAAAAATCCCAAGACTACTTCATGTCTACAGAAGTGTTTCATGAGGGGTTCCCTCAATCATCAGGAGATTTTAATGGAAGCATTCACATACAATGGTTTATATAGAGCACAGAGTGTGTGGGTACAGGCAGGTGTAGGGTGTGGTGATTGGCTCATGTGTTACCTAGGAGGTGTTTCCGTCTGTGGCGGCATGTTGAAATGATTTCACTGCGCTTGTTGAGGGATGATAGATCTGGATGATATATAATAAACAGTTTTTCTTTTAAGCATAGGTTGCATCTTTTATTACCACTGTTGTAAGGTGTGCTGGATGCAAGAATTTGCCATGTTATTGAATATTCAACATTATTGTCTTTGAGGTTCCAAATGTGTTTGCTGAGTTCTGTAGAATTCTGCAAAGTCTGGTTTCTAAAGGAGGCGTTGTGATTATTCCATCTTGTTTTGAACGCTCCTTCAGTTAATCCTACGTACGTATACCAGTCGTTTACCAAGCAAAGGTAATACGCAAGGACATTAACACATCCGACACGTACGTAGGATTAACCGAAGGAGCGTTCAAAACAAGATGGAATAATCACAACGCCTCCTTTAGAAACCAGACTTTGCGGAATTCTACAGAACTCAGCAAACACATTTGGAACCTCAAAGACGATAATGTTGAATATTCAATAACATGGCAAATTCTTGCATCCAGCACACCTTACAACAGTGGTAATAAAAGATGCAACCTATGCTTAAAAGAGAAACTGTTTATTATATATCATCCAGACCTGTCATCCCTCAACAAGCGCAGTGAAATCATTTCAACATGCCGCCACAGGTTAGGTAACACATGAGCCAATCACCACACCCTACACCTGCCTGTACCCACCCACTCTGTGCTCTATATAAACCATTGTATGTGAATGCTTCCATTAAAATCTCCTGATGATTGAGGGAACCCCTCATGAAACAGTTCTGTAGACATGAAGTAGTCTTGTGATTTTTCCCACACCTACATATATATATATATATATATATATATGTATATATATGTATGTATAAATGTCAAATACGTTGCAAGGGATGACTTTAATACGTTGTGAGCAGACTTTCGGCGCATCGCTGTTTGCTTCTCTTGTCATTCTTGTTCCCCTCCCCTGACAAAGAAGACACGGACATGAGTGATAACTCATTTGAGAAGCTTTTAGAGCCATTTGTCCAGCGTGGCGTCTCTCAATGACTTCACGGTACTCAACGTTAAATCGTCCTTGGCACCTCCCGCGGTTGACGAGAGCGAGCCCGCCGACCGCGAATGTGAATCAGGGTGACACGGCATTACACCACGCCGACTCAGCAAACCCCATTAAGATGGCGTACCGGGGCGGGGAGAGGAGTGGAGAACGGAGAACGGAGAAAGAAAAAAAAAATCACCTTGACCTCGACGGCAAGAAAAAAACCCTCTTCTTGGACGGATACAAAAATGAAAATACGACGTTTAGCCCGTTGTCTCCACATTTCCGACACAATGTGAGGTCGGGTTGAAAGGACTCGTTTATGGCCGACAAAGGGAAGAAAAAATACCCCCGAGTGGAGCTTCGCCTCAATTTATGACGACAGCACTCGATGGTATTGTTTTGGAGGCGTGCCCAGACCAGGCACACTTCCTTAAGAGTGCACTTTGATTTGGTAATAGAATTTTATCGTTATTTTACCTACTGGGCCGTACGTTTGCAGCGTCCCCACAGCACATGTTTCCGTCTCAAGGTCTTCTGCCTCCTTGTCATGTTGTCTTTTTTCATTTTTGGTGCGTTGAGGCCTTTAAAAGGGGCTCAAGGCTCAATCGCATCTATTACGGATGCAGCGATTAATCGGTAACTGAATATATTCGGCCGAATATGGCAAAAAAAGCCACATTCGGCCTTCGGTGGAATGAGTTAAAAACAAGGCCGAATAGTGGCGTGTGACGCAATTTTTTGACGCGGTGACGCAATCAACCAACGTGCTGTTACATTGGGATATGTTGTGTACCTGTATAAGTGTATGAGGTTACAATGTTGTGTACCTGTATAAGTGTATGAGGTTACAATGTTGTGTACCTGTATAAGTGTATGAGGTTACAATGTTGTGTACCTGTATAAGTGTATGAGGTTACATTGGGATATGTTGTGTACCTGTATAAGTGTATGAGGTTACAATGTTGTGTACCTGTATAAGTGTATGAGGTTACAATGTTGTGTACCTGTATAAGTGTATGAGGTTACAATGTTGTGTACCTGTATAAGTGTATGAGGTTACATTGGGATATGTTGTGTACCTGTATAAGTGTATGAGGTTACAATGTTGTGTACCTGTATAAGTGTATGAGGTTACATTGTTGTGTACCTGTATAAGTGTATGAGGTTACAATGTTGTGTACCTGTATAAGTGTATGAGGTTACATTGGGATATCTTGTGTACCTGTATAAGTGTATGAGGTTACATTGTTGTGTACCTGTATAAGTGTATGAGGTTACAATGTTGTGTACCTGTATAAGTGTATGAGGTTACATTGTTGTGTACCTGTATAAGTGTATGAGGTTACAATGTTGTGTACCTGTATAAGTGTATGAGGTTACATTGTTGTGTACCTGTATAAGTGTATGAGGTTACAATGTTGTGTACCTGTATAAGTGTATGAGGTTACATTGTTGTGTACCTGTATAAGTGTATGAGGTTACATTGTTGTGTACCTGTATAAGTGTATGAGGTTACAATGTTGTGTACCTGTATAAGTGTATGAGGTTACAATGTTGTGTACCTGTATAAGTGTATGAGGTTACATTGTTGTGTACCTGTATAAGTGTATGAGGTTACATTGGGATATCTTGTGTACCTGTATAAGTGTATGAGGTTACATTGTTGTGTACCTGTATAAGTGTATGAGGTTACAATGTTGTGTACCTGTATAAGTGTATGAGGTTACATTGTTGTGTACCTGTATAAGTGTATGAGGTTACAATGTTGTGTACTTGTATAAGTGTATGAGGTTACATTGTTGTGTACCTGTATAAGTGTATGAGGTTACATTGTTGTGTACCTGTATAAGTGTATGAGGTTACATTGTTGTGTACCTGTATAAGTGTATGAGGTTACAATGTTGTGTACCTGTATAAGTGTATGAGGTTACAATGTTGTGTACCTGTATAAGTGTATGAGGTTACATTGTTGTGTACCTGTATAAGTGTATGAGGTTACATTGGGATATGTTGTGTACCTGTATAAGTGTATGAGGTTACATTGGGATATGTTGTGTACCTGTATAAGTGTATGAGGTTACAATGTTGTGTACCTGTATAAGTGTATGAGGTTACAAGCACACACTTATTGAGATTTACTTGAGCCTTCTGTTTACATTATTAGCCTGTTGTGTAGGCTACCTGTATAAGTGTATGAGGTTACAATGTTGTGTACCTGTATAAGTGTATGAGGTTACAATGTTGTGTACCTGTATAAGTGTATGAGGTTACAAGCACACACTTATTGAGATTTACTTGAGCCTTCTGTTTACATTATTAGCCTGTTGTGTAGGCTACCTGTATAAGTGTATGAGGTTACAATGTTGTGTACCTGTATAAGTGTATGAGGTTACAATGTTGTGTACCTGTATAAGTGCATGAGGTTACAATGTTGTGTACCTGTATAAGTGTATGAGGTTACAATGTTGTGTACCTGTATAAGTGTATGAGGTTACAATGTTGTGTACCTGTATAAGTGTATGAGGTTACATTGTTGTGTACCTGTATAAGTGTATGAGGTTACAAGCACACACTTATTGAGATTTACTTGAGCCTTCTGTTTACATTATTAGCCTGTTGTGTAGGCTACCTGTATAAGTGTATGAGGTTACAATGTTGTGTACCTGTATAAGTGTATGAGGTTACAATGTTGTGTACCTGTATAAGTGTATGAGGTTACAATGTTGTGTACCTGTATAAGTGTATGAGGTTACAATGTTGTGTACCTGTATAAGTGTATGAGGTTACAATGTTGTGTACCTGTATAAGTGCATGAGGTTACAATGTTGTGTACCTGTATAAGTGTATGAGGTTACAATGTTGTGTACCTGTATAAGTGTATGAGGTTACAATGTTGTGTACCTGTATAAGTGTATGAGGTTACATTGTTGTGTACCTGTATAAGTGTATGAGGTTACAAGCACACACTTATTGAGATTTACTTGAGCCTTCTGTTTACATTATTAGCCTGTTGTGTAGGCTACCTGTATAAGTGTATGAGGTTACAATGTTGTGTACCTGTATAAGTGTATGAGGTTACAATGTTGTGTACCTGTATAAGTGTATGAGGTTACAATGTTGTGTACCTGTATAAGTGTATGAGGTTACAATGTTGTGTACCTGTATAAGTGTATGAGGTTACAATGTTGTGTAGGCTACCTGTATAAGTGTATGAGGTTACAATGTTGTGTACCTGTATAAGTGTATGAGGTTACAATGTTGTGTACCTGTATAAGTGTATGAGGTTACAATGTTGTGTAGGCTACCTGTATAAGTGTATGAGGTTACAATGTTGTGTACCTGTATAAGTGTATGAGGTTACAAGCACACACTTATTGAGATTTACCTGAGCCTTCTGTTTACATTATTAGCATATCTACTGTGGCTAAGCAGACTTTTGCCAAAAGGACAATAATTCATTTGTTGTGGGTTTATCCACTTTAATGCACTTTTTTGGAATGCATGTTTTGTTTGAAGGCCTAATATAAATGAAAAACTTTGTGCTTTTTTTGAAAAGCAAAGGCTACTGGAATATTAAAAAAAATGTCAATATTCAATAAAAAAAATACTTTATTTGAAAAACATGTCTAAATATTTATTCTAGGCTATTTATGCAATATAAATAAATAAATAATAAATGGGTTGTACTTGTATAGCGCTTTTCTACCTTCAAGGTACTCAAAGCACTTTGACACTACTTCCACATTCACACACACATTCACACACTGATGGAGGGAGCAAGGGTGAAGTGTCTTGCTCAGGACACAACGGACGTGACGAGGTTGGTTCTAGGTGGGATTTGAACCAGTAACCCTCGGGTTGCGCACGGCCACTCTCACACTGTGCCACGCCGTGAATATAATATATATATATATATATATAATATATATGAATATAAAAAAAAATTGTGAAAAACTGCATTCATTTTTCGGTATTCGGCCTTCGGCCAAGTGTTTAAATCAGTGTTTCCCAAAGTGGGCGGTGGAAAGATCTGGGGGGGCGGTGAGGAAGAAGGGGGCGGTAGGGGGGCGGTAGGGGGGCGGCAGTCCGAAGTCGAAGTCAGAAGTTCGAACGATTGTTTGACGATTTGTACACACCACGTGCAGCAGGACGAGTCAGTGGACGACGCATCAGGGTCCGCTTACCACACGCCGCTCTGGCCCAGTCAGATCCCACAGCATAGACTACAAAAGCAAAAGCTCAGGTTTGTAATTTCAAGCTTGTAATGTTCAGAATTTTATCTTATAATAAAAACCGCATTCTGGCGTTCAACATCATCTTGAGTTCAAGTCAACAGGAAATTGGGGACTCGCCAGAACGCGCCGTGTTGTGTTGAGCTGGTTAGGGTGGTGCATTCACTGATATATATTGTTACCAATGTATATAACTTTGTACCTGTGTGTGTGTGTGTGTGTATGTGCATATATGCGTGTTCGCGCGTGTGTCATTGCGTGGGTGGCGAGGGTGGCGTGCCTTAGATCACGTCCGCCACCATTTTCTGTGAGTAAATGGAAGAAAATGAATAGGTGAGAGGGTAAATTGCTCTTTTCCAATAGCAGCATACCAAATATCAAGAAAGAGGTGTTTGTTTCCATATGTGTCTGTGGGGGGGGGCACTAGGAATTCACTGGGGAGCCAAGGGGGCGCCAGCCTGCAAAAGTTTGGGAACCATTGGTTTAAAGGTTTTTCGGCTTCGGCTTCGGCCACAAATTTTCATTTCGGTGCATCCCTAGCATCTATTATTGCACCTGCAGCGCTGCCTCAAAGCAAAAGTTGCAGAGATTAAAAAAATTGGATCCACAATTATGTAACGCTCCGCCTCTTCCCGCTAAACAATGAGAGCGCGGGCAGTTTTACTCTCTGTCCTGGCGGGAAAAAAAGAATTTTGCTCAAAGACGTAGAAACTATCTGGGGGGGATTTCACACTAGCTGATTACCGTATTTCTTTGAATTGCCGCCCGGGCGCTAATTCATTTAAAACCTCTTCTCACTCCGGCGTTAACCAAAGGCATGCGGTAAATTTAGGCTTGCGCTTATAAATTTGAGTGTGATGTAAGGATACCATCATGAAAAGCACATTTATTTAAAAAAAAACAACTTTATTATGGTCTTACCTTTACTTATAAATGAAGTCCATGTGCTGCTCCTTCTGATCAAAAGCATCGATAACTTGTTTATAGAAGTCTTCCTTATCTTTCTTCAGTTTTAAAAGTCTCTCTGTCTCGATGGAGATCTTCCTTTATTACCTCCTGCTTCCATTGAAAGTCCAGTTTAGAAAACTGTTTTATTTTAGATATGTAATCCTCCATGTTAAAAGTGCAAGCGAGAGGAAAAAATAAACACACGCTGCTCACTCTTGCTGCTTGTTGTCACTTCTTCTGCAGCCGAGTAGTCGCAAGAAGGATCACTAGCGCCCTCTACCACCAGGAGGCGGGAGTCATTTAATGACTCATATTTGACACACGCAGCTACGGTATATTAATAAAACATAGCTGCGTACTGTTCTTTTTAGCATATTCAATAGCTTGGAGCTTAAATCCTACTGAATAGCTTTTAATCTTCTTCCCTTTATGCGATTTGAAATTATTGAAATCAGCCTCCTCCATTTTAAAAATGATGACAAGTGAAGTGAATTATATTTATATAGCGCTTTTCTCTAGTGACTCAAAGCGCTTTACATAGTGAAACCCAATATCTAAGTTACATTTAAACCAGTGTGGGTGGCACTGGGAGCAGGTGGGTAAAGTGTATTGCCCAAGGGCACAACGGCAGTGACTAGGATGGCGGAAGCGGGAATCGAACCTGCAACCCTCAAGTTGCTGGCACGGCCACTCCACCGACCGAGCTAAACCGCCCCAGACAATGTCTCCGGAGATGAAAGACGGTGCACCCTCGGGAAGGAATTAAGAAAGAGCGCACATCAGGCTCGGTCTTCCCTTCTTATTTACACGCTCCCTGGTGGCCTGATTGTAGCAGAACAACTTATGTCCATTGTTCAAATGTCACCCCACCAACAGAACTAGCACTTGGTCAGGGCTACTTGACCTCTTGTGTCGTGTCCCTCCCAATGCATTCAGTTTAGAGGTAACCCTAGGGCAGGGGTAGGGAACCTGTGGCTCTTTTCATGACTGCATCTGGGTCTCGGATAAATCTGAGCTGACGTTGCTTAACACGATAAGTCATGAATAATTCCACTTGTAATCACAGTGTTGAAAATAACTTTTATAAAACATTTTCATGCATTTTTAATCCATCCATCCGTTTTCTACCGCGCCTGTTCATGAAGTTACGTTAATGGTAAGAAGTTATGTATTTATTATTGATTAGTGTGGGACTTGCCCTCCTGGGGGTTCTTCAGACCACCAAGCACCGACATGAGAGCCTCGCTCAGGGTTACAATATTGTTTTATTTTTCAATAAGTCTCTCAGTTGCTTTCGTTCTCGCTCGCGTTTTGGCTCCAGCCCCAACCCCGTCTCTCCTCCTGGCTGCTGTTTATAACAGAGCGACAGGTGATTAGGTAACAAAGCCCAGGTGGGCCGTCCGCGCACCTGTCGCTGATTTCCAGGCCGGTCCTGGTAACTCCCCGCTTCGCTGCAGGCCCGCAGGCCACTCCCCCCTCCACAGTTGGCTTCAGATTAACAATGATAAAGAATAAAAGACGAATTTTACTCTAGAAATGTTGGTTTTACTTAAAAATGCACACTTTTAGTTGTGTTCAGTGTTGAAAAAATATTATATGGCTCTGATGGAAATACATTTTAAAATATTCGGATTTTTGGCTCTCTCAGCCAAAAAGGTTCCGACCCCTGCCCTAGGACATCAATTTTCCACTACAGAATCAAGCGACAAACAACCAAACCTGACAGTTGATACTGTTACCCGATTGGCTGTTACCGTGTCACTCCCACTTCCTGCCTTGCTCGGTTACCAGAGAGCGAGCGCCTTTGTCCATTTTTATTTATTTATTTATTTTTTCCCTTGGCCTCAGTCTGCACCCCCAATCCAGGGCCTAGGCTAAGACCGATCCCCCCCCCCCCTTGTTTACCTGTATCTCATCTTTTTTGTAAGGGGCGCTGGAAGCCGGCAGACCCGTCAGCGATCCTGTTCTGTCTCCCTGTAATGTTTGTCTGATCTTGAATGGGATTGTGCTGAAAATTGTAATTTTCCTGAAGGAACTCTCCTGACGGAATAAATAAAGTACTATCTATCTATCTATCTAACAAACCTTGCTTCACAACTTCCAACAAAGAACAAAAAAAAAAAAAACATTTAACATTTTATCGAACACATTTTTCAAAATATTGCTAGTCTCTATCGCGATTGCTATGGATATCGTTTTATCGCCCAGCCCTAAGATGACACTTTTAATGCAAAGAGCAACATAGGAACGGCATGGTGCAGTTGGGAGAGTGGCCGTGCGCAACCCAAAGGTCCCTGGTTCAAATCCCACCTAGTACCAAACTCGTCACGTCCGTTGTGTCCTGAGCAAGACACTTCACCCTTGCTCCTGATGGGTGCTGGTTGGCGCCTTGCATGGCAGCTCCCTCCATCAGTGTGTGAATGTGGAAGTAGTGTCAAAGCACTTTGAGTACCTTGAAGGTAGAAAAGTGCTATACAAGTACAACCCATTTATCATTTATCTTGCTCAGAAATAATTCCCAAGGACTAAACGCCGTGTAAAAAGTATAACGAGCTGCAAAAACTATGAGAATAACGGCGTCATGTGATCTTTTTTCTACCGTTTTTTTTTAGATGAAGACAATTTCATCAGGGGCGAGCTTGGCAATTGACGAGGTTGATAATGGAGGGAAAAGATTAATTTATAGCTGCTATAATTTCGAAGGAAGACGATGATAATCTTAATAGGTGTACTTTACATGAAACTTTTATGATTATCCACATTAACTACTTTCTACAGACAGTTCAGACAAGGTTTCACTGTCAGGTCTAGTATCGATACAGACCAGGCCGATTTCACGTCCCCCCTCATGGCAGGATTATAGGAAGGTGAAAGAGAGGATAACACCCCCCCCCCCCCCTTGACTGTTGTCCCACAGACGCTGAAAGACCCCAACCTGTCAGCCAGGAAGGACTTCCAGAGGGAGGCGGAGCTGCTGACCAACCTGCAGCACGACCACATCGTCAAGTTCTACGGCGTGTGCGTGGACGGCGACCCCCTCATCATGGTCTTTGAGTACATGAAGCACGGAGACCTCAACAAGTTCCTCAGGTGGGTTCTCCCGTGACACAAAAGTTGCAACGTTTGGAGTTATTTGTTTAATATTAGAACTTCTGATTTGATGTAATTTCTAGCATTTTTGCTTTGACCTAAAAAAAACACAATATTTTTAACAAAAATTAAAGGGGAACATTATCAGCAGACCTATGTAAGCGTCAATATATACCTTGATGCTGCAGAAAAAAGACCATGTATTTTTTTGACCGATTTCCGAACTCTAAATGGGTGAATTTTAGCAAATTAAACGACTTTCTGTTCATCGGTCTTTTAGCGATGACGTCACCGAGGTAACACAGCCGCCATTTTAATTTTCAACACATTACAAACACCGGGTCTCAGCTCTGTTATTTTCCGTTTTTTCGACTATTTTTTGGAACCTTGGAGACATCATGCCTGGTGGGTGTGTTGTCGGAGGGTGTAACAACACTAACAGGGAGGGATTCAAGTTGCACCACTGGCAAGAAATCTGCCGCCAGACCCCCATTGAATGTACCAAAGTGTCTTCACATTTGACCGGCGATGCTAAGACAGACATGGCACAGAGATGTATGGATAACCTGCAGATGCATTTGCAACGATAGTCAACAAAATCACAAAGGTGAGTTTTGTTGATGTTGTTGACTTATGTGCTAATCAGACATATTTGGTCACGGCATGACTGCCAGCTAATCGATGCTAACATGCTATTTACCAGCAGTGCTAAGGCAGAGACGGCACAGAGATGCATTTGCAATGATAAAGTCAACAAAATCACAAAGGCGAGTTTTGTTGATGTTGACTGTCAGCTAATCGATGCTAACATGCCACGCTAATCGATGCCAACATGCTATTTACCAGCGTTGCTAAAGCAGACATGGCACAGAGATGTATGGATAACCTGCGGATGCATTTGCAACGATTAAGTCAACGAAATCACAAAGGTGAGTTTTGTCGATGTTGACTGTCAGCTAATCCCAATCGATGCAAACATGCTACGCTAATCGACGCTAACATGCTATTTACCAGCGGTGCTAAGGCAGACACGGCACAGAGATGTATGGATAACCTGCAGATGCATTTGCAACGATAAAGTCAACGAAATCACAAAGGTGAGTTTTGTTGATGTTGACTGCCAGCTAATCGATGCTAACATGCCACGCTTATCGATGCTAACATGCTATCTACCGGCAGTGCTAAAGCAGACATGGCACAGAGATGTATGGATAACCTGCAGATGCATTTTCAACGATTAAGTCAACGAAATCACAAAGGTGAGTTTTGTTGATGTTGACTGCCAGCTAATCGATGCTAACATGCTATTTACCGGCGGTACTAAAGCAGACATGGCACAGAGATGTATGGATAACCTGCAGATGCATTTTCAACGATTAAGTCAACGAAATCACAAAGGTGAGTTTGTTGATGTTGTTGACTTACTGTATGTGCTAATCAGACATATTTGGTCACGGCATGACTACCAGCTAATCGATGCTAACATGCTATTTACGCTAGCTGTATGTACATTTGAAACTAGATACCCACATTTAATGCGAAACAAACACTTACCAATCGACGGATTTAAGTTGCTCCAGTGTCACAAGATGCGAAAGTCCTGATCGTTTGGTCCGCACATTTTACCGGCGATGCTAATAAGGCAGCCATGCTATGGGCCACTTCATTAGGTACACCCATTTTATGGCCGAATAGCGTCAATAGCTATTCGCTCAATAGTTTCAATTTCTTCTTCAATTTCGTTTTCGCTATCTGCCTCCATACTCCGACTATTTACCAGCGGTGCTAAGACAGACATGGCACAGAGATGTATGGATAACCTGCAGATGCATTTGCAACGATAAAGTCAACAAAATCACAAAGGTGAGTTTTGTTGATGTTGACTGCCAGCTAATCGATGCTAACATGCCACGCTAATCGATGCTAACATGCTATTTACCGGCGGTGCTAAAGCAGACATGGCACAGAGATGTATGGATAACCTGCAGATGCATTTGCAACGATAAAGTCAACGAAATAACAAAGGTGAGTTTAGTTGATGTTGTAGACTTATGTGCTAATCAGACATATTTGGTGGCAGCATGACTGCCAGCTAATCGACGCTAACATGCTATTTACGCTAGCTGTATGTACATTTGAAACTAGATACCCACATTTAATGCGAAACAAACACTTACCAATCGACAGATTTAAGTTGCTCCAGTGTCACAAGATGCGAAAGTCCTGATCGTTTGGTCCGCACATTTTACCGGCGATGCTAATAAGGCGGCCATGCTATGGGCCACTTCATTAGGTACACCCACGCTATGGCCGAATAGCGTCAATAGCTATTCGCTCAATAGCTTCAATTTCTTCTTCAATTTCGTTTTCGCTATCTGCCTCCATACTCCGACCATCTGTTTCAATACATGCGTAATCTGTTGAATCGCTTAAGCCGCTGAAATCCGAGTCTGAATCCGAGCTAATGTCGCTATATCTTGCTGTGCTAACCGCCATGTTGTTTGTATTGGCAGCACTGTGTGACGTCACAGGGAAATGGAGAGTCGCATCGCAAATAGCTAAAATCAAGAACTTTACAGTTTTTTTTTTAGGGATATTCCGTGAGGTGTAAAATTTTGAAAAAAACTTTGAAAAATAAAACAAGCCACTGGGAACTGATTTTTTTTATTGTTTTTAACCCTTTTGAAATTGTGATAATGTTCACTATATTGATGTTTTACTCGTTTTATAATGCATAGACTCAAAAGTGGACACAGTAACTACATAATCAGTTACTGTACTATTTAATTATAATTAATAATAGTACTAGTTAACTAAAATTACAGAAAGAAACACCATGGAGGCCTCAACAAGTTCCTTTGGTGCGTTCTTCCACGCACAATTTCTGGCTTTTTTTGTGATTGTTCCGGAAAAGTTGCGGCAAAAGTTAGAATGTTTTGTATTTTTCGTCCAATATTAGAATTTGTGTTTTTTCTATATTTGTTTTCCATGTGTTTCTTGTAAACTTGACCTCAAAAAGCCCAGAATTTCAACAACAAAAAAATACACAAAACTAACTATATTGATGTTTTACTCGTTTTATACTGCATGGACTTAAAAGTGGACACAGTAAAACTACATAATCAGTTACTGTACTATCTAAAGACCTACTGAAAGCCACTACTAGCGACCACACAGTCTGATAGTTTATATATCAATGATGAAATATTAACATTGCAACACATGCCAATACGGCCGCTTTAGTTTACTAAATTGCAATTTTAAATTTCACGCGGAAGTATCATGCTAAAACGTCGCGGTATGATGACGCGTAGGCGTGACGTCTTGCATTGTGGAGAACATTTTGTTCCAGCACCGTTCCCAGCTCTAAGTCGTCTGTTTCCATCGCATAATTCCACAGTATTCTGGACATCTGTGTTGCTGAATCTTTTGCAATTTGTTCAATTAATAATGGAGACGTCAAAGAAGAAAGCTGTAAGTGGGAAGTGGTGTATTGCGGCCGCTTTTTTCGACACAAACATGGTTTCATGGTTTACATTCCCGAAAGATGATGGTGAAGCTTTACTATGGAACAGAGCGGTCAAGCGAAGACGGTTGGATTGGACCACACACACAAAGTACAGTGTAGTATGCAGCGATCATTTCGAAAGATCGTGTTTCGAAGAGGGTCCCTTGCGAATGGCAGTGATGGGCATCGCCACCACCCGTCGACTGGTGCTGAAGAAAGGTGCAGGGCCGACCTTCAGGTTGCACAAGTACCATCAATCAATCAATCAATGTTTATTTATATAGCCCCAAATCACAAATGTCTCAAAGGACTGCACAAATCATTACGACTACAACATCCTCGGAAGAACCCACAAAAGGGCAAGGAAAACTCACACCCAGTGGGCAGGGAGAATTCACATCCAGTGGGACGCCAGTGACAATGCTGACTATGAGAAACCTTGGAGAGGACCTCAGATGTTGGCAACCCCCCCCCCTCCCCCTCTAGGGGACCGAAAGCAATGGATGTCGAGCGGGTCTAACACGATACTGTGAAAGTTCAATCCATAGTGGCTCCAACAAGTTCAAGTTCAGTTCAAAGTGGATCCAAGACAGCAGCGAGAGTTCAGTTCAAGCGGATCCAAGACAGCAGCGAGAGTCCCGTTCCACAGGAAACCATCCCAAGCGGAGGCGGATCAGCAGCGTAGAGATGTCCCCAACCGATACACAGGCGAGCGGTCCATCCTGGGTCTCGACTCTGGACAGCCAGTACTTCATCCATGGTCATCGGACCGGACCCCCTCCACAAGGGAGGAGGAGACATAGGAGAAAAAAATAAACAAATAAATACATGAAAAATGGGTTGTACTTGTATCGCGCTTTTCTACCTTCAAGGTACTCAAAGCGCTTTGACACTACTTCCACATTTACCCATTCACACACACATTCACACACTGATGGAGGGAGCTGCCATGCAAGGCGCCATCCAGCACCCATCAGGAGCAAGGGTGAAGTGTCTTGCTCAGGACACAACGGACGTGACGAAGTTGGTACTAGGTGGGATTTGAACCAGGAACCCTCGGGTTGCGCACGGCCACTCTCCCACTGTGCCACGCCGTCCCTATACGACCATACGACCATATAATCCCAGTAAAACACTATTAACACAATAAGCAGATAAGGGATTTTCCAGAATTATCCTAGTAAATGTGTCTAATAACATCTGAATCGCTCCCAGTTTATAGTCTTTTTTTCTTGTCCTTCACTCTCACTTTCCTCATCCACAAATCTTTCATCCTCGCTCAAATTAATGGGGAAATCGTCGCTTTCTCGGCCCGAATCGCTCTCGCTGCTGGTGGCCATGAATGTAAACAGTCTTCAGATGTGAGGAGCTCCACAACTGGTGATGTCACGCACACATCGTCTGCTACTTCCGGTACAGGCAAGGTTTTTTTTATCAGCACCAAAAGTTGCGAACTTTATCGTGGATGTTCTCTACTAAATCCTTTCAGCAAAAATATGGCAATATGGCGAAATGATGAAGTATGACACATAGAATGGAGCTGCTATCCCCGTTTAAATAAGTACATCTCATTTCAGTAGGCCTTTGAGGTTTGGGAGGCAACATCTTGTCCATATAGGAGGGGTTTTTTTTCTCCCTTTCTGACGTCACAAAATGAAAACACCATTAAAAAGTATTTTTGGGTGTAATAGGGCTCCTTTAAAGTACTTTGAATGTATCTTGTGCAGGTGTACCCAATACTGTGTCCAAACAAACCTTTCTTGTGTTCCAATCTTGCAAGAGCGGACGTTGCTTTTGTAGAATAATGTCAGGCTCTACCGGGGGACGTGACCTCAGATAAGCCGGGACAAAAAACGACACAGCGGCGCAAGTTTGGTAATGGAAAACTTCACTGCGCCGCTTTGTGTGCGTGTCTTTGGACTTTGATCAATACTGGAAAAAGATGACACGCCTTCATCGAGCTCGTGGATTTGTGAGGCGTTTGTGAAGATTTTAACTCAAGGGGGGGGGAAATCCTTCCTGGAATGAAAGAGAAGGCGGCGACTGATGACATTGTTTCATGGTCGGTGTAAGACGTGGCCGACGGTCACACGATAGAAGAGGCGTTATGTCGGGACTCGGCGGGAAGATTACGTCGCTAATGTCCTATTGGTTTAGTCATCGATTGGTCAGATTTGCTTGTTGGAAGCAGGAGATAGTTGGAGGGAGGCTGTTATCACCTACATGTCAAAACTTTACTTCTAAAACAGGGGTCGGGAACACTGAACACAATTAAACGTGTGCATTTTTAAGTAAGACCAACATTTCTAGAGTATAACAGGTCTCTTATTCTTTGTAATAACATTGTTATTCTGAAGCTAACTGTGGAGGGGGGCGTGGCCTGCGGGCCTGCAGCGAACTGGGGACGTGCCGGGACCGGCCTGGAAACCAGCGACAGGTGCGTAGACGGCCCACCTGGGCCTTGTTTTCTAATCACCTGTCGCTCTGTTATAAGCAGCAGCCAGGAGGAGAGACGGGGTTGGGGTTGGGGCTGGAGCCAGA
The DNA here is from genome assembly GCF_033978795.1 of Nerophis ophidion. NCBI lineage: Eukaryota > Metazoa > Chordata > Actinopteri > Syngnathiformes > Syngnathidae > Nerophis > Nerophis ophidion. Next base: position 90,353,688 of record NC_084612.1, read on the forward strand.
GCGCGAGCGGGAACGAAAGAGAAAAATACAATTGTAAGATGTGGCCGACGGTCACACGATAGAAGAGGCGTTATGTCGGGAATCGGCGGGAAGATTACGTTGCTAATGTCCGATTGGTTTAGTCATCGATTGGTCAGATTTGCTTGTTGGAAGCAGGAGATAGTTGGAGGGAGGCTGTTATCACCTACATGTCAAAACTTTACTTCTAAAACAGGGGTCGGGAACCTTTTAGCATCTCGGAGAAGCTTTCCGCTCTGAAAGGCGAAATTATAATCAGTTAAACCCTTGACTCGGCCGGGGTTTGAACTCACAACCTACCGATCTCAGGGCGGACACTCTAACCACTAGACCACTGAGTAGGTGAGGAGTCCACCTATTCAGAACTATGAGAACAAGGATTGAGCATAACGCTGGTGTATCGACACATTTGGAAGATGTTAGCAGTCGTTCAAGTTACGCAAACGGGATAGCATCTCGGAGAAGTTTTCCACTCTGAAAGGCGAAATTATAATCAGTTAAACCCTTGACTCGGCCGGGGTTTGAACTCACAACCTACCGATCTCAGGGCGGACACTCTAACCACTAGACCACTGAGTAGGTGAGGAGTCCACCTATTCAGAACTATGAAGACAAGGATCGAGCATAACGCTGGTGTATCGACACATTTGGAAGACGTCGGCAGTCGTTCAAGTTACGCAAACGGGATAGCATCTCGGAGAAGCTTTCCGCTCTGAAAGGCGAAATCATAATCAGTTTAACCCTTGACTCGGCCGGGGTTTGAACTCACGACTTACCGATCTCAGGGCGGACACTCTAACCACTAGACCACTGAGTAGGTGAGGAGTCCACCTATTCAGAACTATGAGAACAAGGATCGAGCATAACGTTGGTGTATCGACACATTTGGAAGACGTTGGCAGTCGTTCAAGCTACCCAAAAACTGCCCGTCATGTTTGATGAGATGGGCACTCAGACTGTGGCGAGATCTGAACTGAAGCGCAAACGGGATAGCATCTCCGAAAAGCTTTTAGCTTTGAAAAGTGAAGTGAATTGTGAATTATATTTATATAGCGCTTTTTCTCTAGTGACTCAAAGCGCTTTACAAAGTGAAACCCAAGATCTAATTTTTTACATATAAACCAGTGTGGGTGGCACTGGGAGCAGGTGGGTAAAGTGTCTTGCCCAAGGACACAACGGCAGTGACTAGGATGGCGGAAGCGGGAATCGAACCTGCAACCCTCAAGTTGCTGGCACGGCCGCTCTACCAATCAAGTTATGAATTTGAATAATAGGATATTGAGACTGATTTGGTGGATTTAAAGATTCCTTTTTTTTATAAATGTCGACCTGTTGCTCAGTTGGTATGAAATTGTAAATGGGAATTTGGTGGGTAGATTTTGAAAGGAATTGTACTGTACTTCCATCCATCCATCCGTTTTCTTCCGCTTATCCGAGGTCGGGTCGCGGGGGCAGCAGCCTAAGCAGGGAAGCCCAGACTTCCCTCTCCCCAGCCACTTCGTCCAGCTCTTCCCGGGGGATCCCGAGGCGTTCCCAGGCCAGCCGGGAGACATAGTCTTCCCAACGTGTCCTGGGTCTTCCCCGTGGCCTCCTACCGGTTGGACGTGCCCTAAACACCTCCCTAGGGAGGCGTTCGGGTGGCATCCTGACCAGATGCCCGAACCACCTCATCTGGCTCCTCTCCATGTGGAGGAGCAGCGGCTTTACTTTGAGCTCCTCCCGGATGGCAGAGCTTCTCACCCTATCTCTAAGGGAGAGACCCAAACTCATTTGGGCCGCTTGTACCCGTGATCTTATCCTTTCGGTCATGACCCAAAGCTCATGACCATAGGTGAGGATGGGAACGTAGATCGACCGGTAAATTGAGAGCTTTGCCTTCCGGCTCAGCTCCTTCAACACCACAACGGATCGATACAACGTCCGCATTACTGAAGACGCCGCACCGATCTGCCAGTCGTCCTCACGATCCACTCTTCCCTCACTCGTGAACAAGAATCCGAGGTACTTGAACTATTCCACTTGGGGCAGGGTCTCCTCCCCAACCCAGAGATGGCACTCCACCCTTTCCCGGGCGAGAACCATGGACTCGGACTTGGAGGTGCTGATTCTCATTCCGGTCGCTTCACACTCGGCTGCGAACCGATCCAGTGAGAGCTGAAGTTCTTGGCCGGATGAAGCCATCAGGACCACATCATCTGCAAAAAGCAGAGACCTAATCCCGTGGCCACCAAACCAGAACCCCTCAACGCCTTGACTGCGCCTAGAAATTCTGTCCATAAAAGTTATGAACAGAATCGGTGACAAAGGGCAGCCTTGCCGGAGTCCAACCCTCACTGGAAATGTGTCCGACTTACTGCCAGCAATGCGGACTAAGCTCTCAATCAATGTTTATTTATATAGCCCCAAATCACAAATGTCTCAAAGGGCTGCACAAACCATTACGACTACAACATCCTCGGAAGAACCCACAAAAGGGCAAGGAAAACTCACACCCAGTGGGCAGGGAGAATTCACATCCAGTGGGACGCCAGTGACAATGCTGACTATGAGAAACCTTGGAGAGGACCTCAGATGTGGGCAACCCCCCCCCCCCTCTAGGGGACCGAAAGCAATGGATGTCGAGCGGGTCTAACATGATACTGTGAAAGTTCAATCCATAGTGGCTCCAAGACAGCAGCGAGAGTCCCGTCCACAGGAAACCACCTCAAGCGGATCAGCAGCGTAGAGATGTCCCCAACCGATACAGGCGAGCGGTCCATCCTGGGTCCCGACGAGCGGTCCATCCTGGGTCTCGACTCTGGACAGCCAGTACTTCATCCATGGTCATCGGACCGGACCCCCTCCACAAGGGAGGGGGGGACATAGGAGAAAAAAGAAAAGAAGCGGCAGATCAACTGGTCTAAAAAGGAGGTCTATTTAAAGGCTAGAGTATACAGATGAGTTTTAAGGTGAGACTTAAATGCTTGTGACACTGATCATACAGGGAGAGGACCGCCACAATCAGACAGTCCGTTACCCCATACTCTCTGAGCACTCCCCACAGGACTTCCCGAGGGACACGGTCCAATCCCTTCTCCAAGTCCACAAAACACATGTAGACTGGTTGGGCAAACTCCCATGGACCCTCAAGAACCCTGAACTGTATTTTGTATATTATATGATGATGTATATTTTAACTGTGGGTCCCTTTCCATAAGCTCTGTGCTTCTAGGGGTTACCTTTCTGAAGAACAGACTTTGACATTAACAAAAGAAACAATAATGTAATACAAAATTATGTCAGTGTGTAAACCTAAAATTTCTAATCTACACTTCACACTCCTGGTGTATTGGCAAATTCGGATGATGTCAGCCGTTCAAGGTACCAATAACCTGCCTGTCGTGTGTGATGGGATGGGCCCTCAGACCATGATGATTCCTGAACTAAATCGCAAACGGGATAAGATCTCGGAGAAGCTTTCCGTTCTACAATGTGAATTATGATCAATTGAAGCACCAGAAACAGACACTCAGAGTAGACAAATCCATTGGACTGCATCTACTCACCCAAAGCTAAACATCAAAATATACCGGCCGGGTTCTGCCAAGGCTGCTGATTCAAATTCCCCAAGTGAGGCCGTTGCAGTGAGACTCGGACTATGTTGAGACTAGATCACAGACGTCAACCAGCTCTGTCATCGAGGTGATAGTCTGCAGAATGAGGCCCCGGACGAAGCGACGTCCCAGACGTCCACCAGTCTGTGATTGTGGTTATCAACCGTGGTTTTTACGATCATTTTGATTTGAAACGGTAATAAAACGGCGGTTCATCATTAACATCGTTCTATCCCCTCGACGGCGGGCAATAAGTCACCAACCGCTTGTTTTTTTAAGCCGGTTTGAAGAGTAAATCTTCCCCTTTTTCTCATTCTTTTTACTGTCATTTACAGCACAATGTCAATATCAATCACCAACTCTTCCCTTCCAAAGATAGTGAGCGGGTGTTCTACTTTTCAACTGCACATGAGCCACAAAACCAAGTGACCACATGACCATGGTTGTGTTCAAGAGGACGTGCACTTATTGTGTCCACGTCCAAGCACTCCCACATAAAGTGGGACGACCTCACAACAAACTTGAAAAGTCTACCAGAATACTCTTCATTCACAATTGAAGTTGAAAAGTGGCTTTGGAGCAATCAGAGCTGCTCACACGGTCAATAAGGTGGACACTAAGTTTGACACATCAACTTAATGTGTATTTTATTCATCCATGACAGCATTTTTGTTGTATATTGTGAGGTGTGTCTGTTGAAATCATGCTTGTTTTTACAATCAATCAATCAATCAATGTTTACTTATATAGCCCTAAATCACTAGTGTCTCAAAGGACTGCACAAACCACTACGACATCCTCGGTAGGCTCAAAATCCAGGAAGAAAATTAGCAGCTCATAGTCTGGACTCATTAGGTCTTCTGACTGAACTTTCAAAATCCCTCTCAGGTTTTATAAACAATTTTCACTTACAAGTAATTTTTCGCTCCTATTGACGATTTATGTGTACGTTTGAAAAAGGCAACTGTCGGCAATTTTTTCGTTTTTAATCATTTCGTTGAATGCCACAAAAATCACTTATATCGGGCTTCACTATGTAAAGCACTTTGAGTCACTAGAGAAAAGAGCTATATCAATCAATCAATCAATGTTTACTTATATAGCCCTAAATCACTAGTGTCTCAAAGGGCTGCACAAACCACTACGACATCCTCGGTAGGCCCACATAAGGGCAAGGAAAACTCACACCCAGTGGGACGTCGGTGACAATGATGACTATGAGAACCTTGGAGAGGAGGAAAGCAATGGATGTGGAGCAGGTCTAACATGATACTGTGAAAGTTCAATCCACAATGGATCCAACACAGTCGCGAGAGTCCAGTCCAAAGCGGATCCAACACAGCAGCGAGAGTCCCGTTCACAGCGGAGCCAGCAGGAAACCATCCCAAGGGGAGGCGGATCAGCAGCGCAGAGATGTCCCCAGCCGATACACAGGCAAGCAGTACAGGGCCACCGGATCGGACCGGACCCCCTCCACAAGGGAGAGTGGGACATAGGAGAAAAAGAAAAGAAACGGCAGATCAACTGGTCTAAAAAGGAGGTCTATTTAAAGGCTAGAGTATACAAATGAGTTTTAAGGTGAGACTTAAATGCTTCTACTGAGGTGGCATCTCGAACTGTTACCGGGAGGGCATTCCAGAGTACTGGAGCCCGAAGGGAAAACGCTCTATAGCCCGCAGACTTTTTTTGGGCTTTGGGAATCACTAACAAGCCGGAGTCCTTTGAACGCAGATTTCTTGCCGGGACATATGGTACAATACAATCGGCAAGATAGGATGGAGCTAGACCGTGTAGTATTTTATACGTAAGTAGTAAAACCTTAAAGTCACATCTTAAGTGCACAGGAAGCCAGTGCAGGTGAGCCAGTACAGGTATATATGTATGTATATATGTATATAAAGGTATATACAGTACAGGTATATATGTATGTATATATGTATATAAAGGTATATACAGTATAGGTATATATGTATGTATATATGTATATAAAGGTATATACAGTATAGGTATATATGTATGTATATATGTATATAAAGGTATATACAGTATAGGTATATATGTATGTATATATGTATATAAAGGTATATACAGTACAGGCGTAATGTGATCAAACTTTCTTGTTCTTGTCAAAAGTCTAGCAGCCACATTTTGTACCAACTGTAATCTTTTAATGCTAGACATGGGGAGACCCGAAAATAATAGGTTACAGTAATCGAGACGAGACGTAACAAACGCATGGATAATGATCTCGGCGTCTTTAGTGGACAAAATGGAGCGAATTTTAGCGATATTACGGAGATGAAAGAATGCCGTTTTAGTAACGCTTTTAATGTGTGACTCAAAGGAGAGAGTTGGGTCGAAGATAATACCCAGATTCTTTACCGAGTCGCCTTGTTTAATTATTTGGTTGTCAAATGTTAGAGTTGTATTATTAAATAGAGGTCGGTGTCTAGCAGGACCGATAATCAGCATTTCCGTTTTTTTGGCATTAAGTTGCAAAAAGTTAGCGGACATCCATTGTTTAATTTCATTAAGACACGCCTCCAGCTGACTACAATCCGGCGTGTTGGTCAGCTTTAGGGGCATGTAGAGTTGGGTGTATATAAATATAATTCACTTCACTTCCCATCCGTGACACGTCACATGACAGCGACGCCATAAATGTATTATTACACTCGCTCTTTCAGCACAAAACATTTAATTGACCTAAATGTGACAGATGGAAACACAAACACAGCCTGTGCGTGCATGTGTGTGTGTTTGGGTGTGTGTGTGTGTGTGTGTGTGTGTGTGTGTGTGTGTGTGTGTGTGTGTGTGTGTGTGTGTGTGTGTGTGTGTCGTGTAATCACAGTGACAGGAAGGCGATGAGAACAGCGGGAACTTCACGCTCGGCGTTTCGGGCGCCTTGTCACGCAGAAATGTGGAAAAAAAACACCGAAACAAGCTCTGTGTGCACTTGAGTGGCAGTACCTCCAATCAACACCGGGGGGCCTCCTTGAGAACTCCTCACACAGTCAACGACGTGATTAAAAACTCTTCCAAAAAAGTTTTTCATACACAAAATTCAAATCGGAAGTGCTCGTTGTTAATGGTTACCGTGTGTGAGATCGGTAGGTTGTGAGTTCAAAACCCCGGCCGAGTCATACCAAAGACTATAAAAATCAATCATCAATCAATCAATGTTTACTTATATAGCCCTAAATCACTAGTGTCTCAAAGGGCTGCACAAACCACTACGACATCCTCGGTAGGCCCACATAAGGGCAAGGAAAACTCACACCCAGTGGGACGTCGGTGACAATGATGACTATGAGAACCTTGGAGAGGAGGAAAGCAAATGATGTCGAGCGGGTCTAACATGATACTGTGAAAGTTCAATCCATAATGGATCCAACACAGTCGCGAGAGTCCAGTCCAAAGCGGATCCAACACAGCAGCGAGAGTCCCGTTCACAGCGGAGCCAGCAGGAAACCATCCCAAGCGGAGGCGGATCAGCAGCGCAGAGATGTCCCCAGCCGATACACAGGCAAGCAGTTCATGGCCACCGGATCGGACCGGACCCCCTCCATAAGGGAGAGTGGGACATAGAAGAAAAAGAAAAGAAACGGCAGATCAACTGGTCTAAAAAGGGAGTCTATTTAAAGGCTAGAGTATACAAATGAGTTTTAAGGTGAGACTTAAATGCTTGAGCCATTACATCCCTGCTCGGAACTCAGCATCAAGGGTTGGAATTGGGGGTTAAATCACCAAAAATCATTCCTGGGCGCGTCCACCGCTGCTGCCCACTGCTCCCCTCACCTCCCAGGGGGTGATCAAGGGTGATGGGTCAAATGCAGGGAATAATTTCGCCACATTTAGTGTGTGTGTGACAATCATTGGTACTTCAACTTTAAATATTTTGTCATTTCTCGTCCTTGCTTAGTGACGCAAAAACGGATTCTGGCGTCCCTGCCATCTGCAGGCTTCACTTTACGGCAATTTTTGACCTAATTAAAGGGTCGGTAAACAAAAAAAATGCGTGTCCTTTCTGATTTCAATGAGTAAATAGACACAAAAAGTGTGTTACCGCCAACATTTAGTAAAAAAGATGAAGTATGCACATTATTTCAAGGCTTTGGCGAGCCTCATTGAGTGACGTCTCGGGCCGGATCTGACCCCCCCGGTCTTGGGTTTGACACACGTGCACCAGACTGAGCAAATGTTTGAGAATCACTTTATTTACCGTGTAGAAGTCAGGTTCTTGGGCGCTAAACCGTTTGCGACAATGTTTACGTCCGCAGAGCCCACGGTCCGGACGCCATGATCCTGGTGGACGGCCAGCCCCTGCAGTCCAACGGCGAGCTGGGCCTGTCCCAGATGCTGCACATCGCCTCCCAGATCGCCTCGGGCATGGTCTACCTGGCCTCGCAGCACTTTGTCCACAGGGACCTGGCCACCCGCAACTGCCTGGTGGGCAACGGCCTGCTGGTGAAGATCGGAGACTTCGGCATGTCCAGGGACATCTACAGCAGCGACTACTACAGGGTAAGTGGGCCGGCCCGCCGCACCCCCTCCCCCCTACCCCCGCACCCCGGTTGACGCACTACTAGCTCCTCGCTCGGGCGAACCTGACAAAGCAACTCGAAAGAACTCCTCAGGGCCTGCTAACGAGAAAAGATATTTCTAGGCTGCGTTTTTGTGGGGGTTTTTTGTGTGCTTTTGCTTCCTTCCTCCACAAAGTAGGAATATTCAGTGTTTCATCGCACCGTTTAACACAATTGGCAACTGCTCACGTCCTGAACAAGTCCTTCAGACTCCATTTTAAACACCCCAGTAAGCTTTTCCGCCATATAAGGTCAATCAATCAATCATCCATCCATCCATCCATCCATCCGTCTTCTTCCGCTTATCCGAGGTCAGGTCGCGGGGGCAGCAGCCCAAGCAGGGAAGCCCAGACTTCCCTCTCCCCAGCCACTTCGTCTAGCTCTTCCCGGGGGATCCCGAGGCGTTCCCAGGCCAGCCAGGAGACATAGTCTTCCCAACGTGTCCTGGGTCTTCCCCGTGGCCTCCCACCAGTTGGACGTGCCCTAAACACCTCCCTAGGGAGGCGTTCGGGTGGCATCCTGACCAGATGCCCGAACCACCTCATCTGGCTCCTCTCCATGTGGAGGAGCAGCGGCTTTACTTTGAGTTCCTCCCGGATGGCAGAGCTTCTCACCCTATCTCTAAGGGAGAGACCTAAACTCGTTTGGGCCGCTTGTACCCGTGATCTTATCCTTTCGGTCATGACCCAAAGCTCATGACCATAGGTGAGGATGGGAACGTAGATCGACCGGTAAATTGAGAGCTTTGCCTTCCGGCTCAGCTCCTTCTTCACCACAACAGATCGGTACAACGTCCGCATTACTGAAGACGCCGCACCGATCCGCCTGTCGATCTCACGATCCACTCTTCCCTCACTCGTGAACAAGACTCCTAGGTACTTGAACTCCTCCACTTGGGGCAGGGTCTCCTCCCCAACCCGGAGATGGCACTCCACCCTTTTCCGGGAGAGAACCAATCAATCAATCAATCAATGTTTATTTATGTATCCCTAAATCACAAATGTCTCAAAGGACTGTACAAACCATTACGACTACGACATCCTTGGAAGAACCCACATAAGTGCAAGGAAAACTCACACCCAGTGGGCAACCCCCCCCCTCTAGGGGACCGAAAGCAATGGATGTGGAGCGGGTCTAACATGATACTGTGAAAGTTCAATCCATAGTGGCTCCAACACAGCCGCGAGAGTTCAGTTCAAAGCGGATCCAAGACAGCAGCGAGAGTCCCGTCCACAGGAAACCATCCCAAGCGGAGGCGGATCAGCAGCGTCGAGATGTCCCCAACCGATACACAGGCGAGCGGTCCATCCTGGGTCTCGACTCTGGACAGCCAGTACTTCATCCATGGTCATCGGACCGGACCCCCTCCACAAGGGAGGGGGGGGGGACAAAGGAGAAAAAAAAGAAGCGGCAGATCAACTGGTCTAAAAATGGAGTCTATTTAAAGGCTAGAGTATACAAATGAGTTTTAAGGTGAGACTTAAATGCTTCTACTGAGGTGGCATCTCGAACTGTTACCGGGAGGGCATTCCAGAGTACTGGAGCCCGAACGGAAAACGCTCTATAGCCGCCCCCATCGTCATCTGCGTCTTGCTCTTTCTCTCTTTCGCTCCTTATCCACTGCTGCAGACTCTCCAACTCCTTCTGCCCCGATCTCGCCTCCTTCTCCCCTTTTATACAGCGTGAGGAGATGAGTTAATCGTGTCCTGGTGCGCGATCCACACACCTGTACATGACTGCACCGTTGCTCCCGGCACGCCCCGCCTCTACGCTCCGCCGCATACTCCACCTTCTCACCGCCATCTTGCTCATTCGCCGGCCCCGCCTCTCTACAGTTGGAGATCTCAAGACAGCCATGACATTATGTTCTTTACAAATGTACGTACACTTTTGACCACAACTGCATATAAAAGTCATGTGGGGTACACGTAAGCAGTCTACAGCAGTATCAATCAATCAATCATTGTTTACTTATATAGCCCTAAATCACTAGTGTCTCAAAGGGCTGCACAAACCACTACCACATCCTCGGTAGGCCCACATAAGGGCAAGGAAAACTCACACCCAGTGGGACGTCGGTGACAATGATGACTATGAGAACCTTGGAGAGGAGGAAAGCAATGGATGTCGAGCGGGTCTAACATGATACTGTGAAAGTTCAATCCATAATGGATCCAACACAGTCGCGAGAGTCCAGTCCAAAGCGGATCCAACACAGCAGCGAGAGTCCCGTTCACAGCGGAGCCAGCAGGAAACCATCCCAAGCGGAGGCGGATCAGCAGCGCAGAGATGTCCCCAGCCGATACACAGGCAAGCAGTACATGTCCGTCTTTAGTGGACAGAATGGAGCCAATTTTAGCGATATTACGGAGATGAAAGAAGGCCGTTTTAGTAACGCTTTTAATGTGTGCCTCAAAGGAGAGAGTTGGGTCAAAGATAACACCCAGATTCTTTACCGAGTCGCCTTGTTTAATTGTTTGGTTGTCAAATGTTAGAGTTGTATTATTAAATAGAGGTCGGTGTCTAGCAGGACCGATAATCAGCATTTCCGTTTTTTTGGCGTTGAGTTGCAAAAAGTTAGCGGACATCCATTGTTTAATTTCATTAAGACACGCCTCCAGCTGACTACAATCCGGCGTGTTGGTCAGCTTTAGGGGCATGTAGAGTTGGGTGTCATCAGCATAACAGTGAACGCTAACACCGTATTTGCGTATGATGTCACCTAGCGGCAGCATGTAGATGCTGAAGAGTGCAGGGCCAAGGACCGAACCCTGGGGAACTCCACACGTTACCTTAACGTAGTCCGAGGTCACATTGTTATAGGAGACACACTGCATCCTATCAGTAAGATAAGAGTTAAACCAAAATAGTAGGGATTGATTTACTACCCACTGAGAATGTGGCAACACACAACTTTCGTTGTGTGTCCAAACAGAGCTCATGTGGAATGCTCGGCCTGCACACAAAATATTCCCGTGCCAAGTCCCCCCCCCCCCCCCCCCTCAGCAAGGGACGGCGTGCACGGGAACGTTTGTGTCATTTCCCATTCCGAGCATGTCGTTGAACCCCCGTTTGCATTCCTCAGTAGCCTCTCGCCGTGTTTGTGCTCATTACAGCAGCCGGGAGGCACTTTACTTCTCATTTTGACCTACTTTCCATTTTTTTGGGGGGGGCTGCCTTAATTGAATCCTAATCAGCCGACGGATTGTTTGTTAGCATTTCCTCAGTGGTGTACTGGCTGTTAGCACTCTGGCTGATGCTAACAGTTTGATAGGATGCACTAAATACTTTAAAAAAAGCACTTAAGAGAGGATCAGAAATTAAACATGAGTTATGTTATGAGACTAGGGTTGCAAACTCCCTGAAAACAAATAAGCAGCACCTTGCAGGGCTGGTTGACCTAATTCAGGGGTCGGGAACCTTTTTGGCTGAGAGAGCCAAGAAGCGAAATATTTAAAAATGTATTTCCGTAAGAGCCATATAATATTTTTTTTTAACACTGAACACAACTAAACGTGTGCTTTTTTAAGTAAGACCAACATTTCTAGAGTATAATAATAGTTATCTTATTCTTTGTAATAACATTGTTATTCTGAAGCTAACTGTGGAGGGGGCGTGGCCTGCGGGCCTGCAGCGAAGCGGGGTGTTGCCAGGACCGGCCTGGAAATCAGCGACAGGTGCGTAGAGGACCCACCTAGGCCTTGTTATCTGATCACCCGTCGCTCTGTTTATAAGCAGCAGCCGGGAGAAGAGACGGGGTTGGAGCTGGAGCCAGAACAAAAGAGAAAAAGACAATTGCCAGAAAGCAACTGAGAGACTTATTGAAAAATAAAACAATATTGTAACCCTGAAACAGGCTCTCATGTCGGTGCTTGGTGGTCTGAAGAACCCCCAGGAGGGCAAGACCCACAATAAACAATAATAAACAAATAACTTCTTACCATTGACGCAACTTCTTGAACAGCTGCGGTAGAAAATGCATGAGAATGTTTTATATTTTGATCGTTATTTTCAACACTGCGATTACAAGTGGAATTATTCATTATTTATCGTGTTAAGCAATGTCAGCTCAGATTTATCCGAGAGCCAGATGCAGTCATCAAAAGAGTGAAGTGATTTGTGAACGTGGACCCCGACTTAAACAACTTGAAAAAGGTATTGGGGTGTTTGCATTTAGTGGTCAATTCTATAGAATATGTCCTGTACTGTGCAATCTACTAATAAAAGTCTCAATCAATCAAAAAAAGCACTTTATACGTAGAAAGGTTTTGTTAAGAAACCATTCTGAGCCTTATCTTATTTAGTTTTTATTTTATATATGTTGACCACATTAAGCTTGGCAATGAACCCTGTGTGTATATGTATGTTATGCCATTGTTTACAAATTTGGCCAATAAATAACCCCGAAATTTATATTTTGTTGTTTTCTTACTCTACCGAAAAATGAACCGAACTGTGACCTCTAAACCGAGGTATGTACCGGACCGAAATTGTTGTTTACCGTTACACGCCTAGTGCTGCATGATTAATCGAAATCAAATCGATAGGGATTCGATTCGATCCCTGGAGGTAACGGTTCGATTCAGAATCGATTCTCAATGTAAAATCAATATTTTTTTAATAACATTGGTTTGCCAGGCCTATGATTAACTACATTCCCCCATAAAATAGATGAACAGCTCTGATCAATTTCTCTATTACTTAAAAGTAAACTGCTTTTGTTGAATAAAATTCTGCCCAAACATTTAACAAAGTCAAATACAAACAAGGCAACATGAAAAGTATCCAACACTTCTCTTTTCTAAAGTCAATCTGTACAGCAGATATGATCATGTAGATAAGGGGTCCCCAAACTACTCCAGTGTCCAAAATCCGGCAAAATAAGATATATTTATATAAATACCTATATGTATGTACATATATATATATATATATATATATTTTTATATATATATATATATATATATATATATATATATATATATATATATATATATATATGTATATACTGTTTATATATATGGATATATATATATATAGATATATATATATCTATATATATGTATGTACATATTTATATATTTATGTATATACCGTTTATATATATATATATAATGTTTGTATATATATATTTATATAATGTTTATATATATATTTATATATTTATGTTTGTATTTATGTATATGTATGTATATATGTATCTGTATGTATATATATATATGTCTATATATGTATGTAGATATGTATATGTATGTATATATGTATGTATATGTGTGTATGTATAAATGTATCTGTATGTATGTATGTAGATATGTATATGTATGTATATATATGTGTATGTGTATATATATATATATATATATATGTGTGTATGTATGTAAATGCATATGTGTATATGTATGTATGTATGTATGTATATATTCATATGTGTATATGTATATATATGTGTATTTATATGTGTATATATATATGTACATATATATATATATATATATATATATATATATATATATATACACACATATATATATATATATATATATATATATATATATATATATATATATATATATATATATACATATATATATATATATATATATATATATATACATATATATATATATAGCCCGGTCAAATTGTTTTAATCCTATGCGACCCCCGAGTCAAAAATTGTATATACTCCTGATCCACGTCAACAATATGATTTGCCTGAGAACAGAATAAAAATAATAATAAAATAAAAAAAATAATCTTTCTTTTTTTTTTTTTAACCGATTAAGACTTCGTTACAAGTAAGAATCGCGATTTATTTGGAAATCCATTCTTTTTTGACACCCCTCCGAATCGTCATTAAGGTTTTAATTGGTGCACAAGAGACTGTTGTATTTTTGTTTTTTTTCCTGGCACAAATAGCTCAATAACGAATTATTTGGGCAAAATAACTCAATTCCTAAAGTAAAATATATATTTTTTTCTTTCAAATTCATTTTTTTTTCTGCTTAACTCACACAATACCATATTTTTCCGGGCCATAGGGCACACCGGATTCTAAGGCGCACTGCCGGTGAGCGGGTCTATTCAGGTCTATTTTCATCCAAAAAGTGCATTAAAGGGCTCACATTATTATTCTTGTTTTCTAAATGTAAAATACTTCCTTGTGGTCTAAATAACATGTAATGGTGCTTCTTTGGTCAAAGTGTTGCATAGATGATGTTTTACAGATCATCATCAAGCCGCTTTCTGACAGTCTTATTTTACTTGGCTCAACTCCGACATTGTCTTCTCCCCGTTATCTTTGTTGTAGCCGTGTAGCGTGCAAGGACGGGAGTGGAAGAAGTGTCAAAAGATGGAGCTAACTGTTTTAATGACGTTCATACTTTACTTCAGTCAATAACGGAGCAGCATCTCCTCATCCGTGGCTCACTAGTGCAATAACAAAGCCGTAAATGTCCCGTGAAAAACCGTCCGACCGGAACTTTCTAATGACTAAAGTTCATTGGGAGAATTATGTGAACCCACTAAATTGGTAGTTTTTTGCACTTCCATAGCGAGCCTACTGGCAGATGGAAATAAGAACTCTACCCTAATTTATATTAGAAATGGCAACAGCGGAGGATGAATGTCCCATAACAAGAGGATAGAGAAAAAGAAGAAACTTATCGACTACGCCGTCAGCACAGACTACAATGGCGGATGCGTGCACGTTTGCAGGACTTATTCAGATCCTAAATACACATCAGCAGGTACCAGAAGGTAAGAAAAGTTGGTTTTGCATAATATTGCAAAACAAAATGCCAGATAATGTCTGCTAATAGGTGCTATTTTGCGGTATTTATACACACACCAAAATAATACCGTATGTTAAAAGCACAGTACGTCTGACTATGGTAGCCATAATGCTCCAACAATCCATCAAGCAGTGTGGCTTCATAGCTTACCAAAGTCGCAATAAAACATTTTGAAATAATTTTTATCGCCGGGTTTAACGTTCTATATTCTCAATGGAAAAGTTTTGGTGTTGTTTACTGGCGTCATCTTGCAGTCCACACGTATCTCTTTTGTGTGACTGCCATCTACTGGTCACACTTATCATTACACCATGTGCCAAATAAAATAGCTTTGAGGTCGGTAAGCGGGACCAGAATTATTTCGTACTTTTGGCATACATTTGGCGTACAGGGTTATGAGCAGAGGTGGGTAGAGTAGTCAGAAATTGTACTCAAGTAAGAGTACTGTTACTTTAGAGATGTATTACTCAAGTAAAAGTAAGGAGTAGTCATCCAAATATTTACTTGAGTAAAAGTAAAAAGTATGTTGTGAAAAAACTACTCAAGTACTGAGTAACTGATGAGTAACCTGTTTGTTTAATGATGACGGCAACAAATAATGCACAAAAACATAAAAATAGCAATGAGCAAATTCAGAGCCAGGAATATCTCTTAAGCAACTAAAACAATATTATATATTAAATAATAATACACTCCTCTCTGAGCTGCTACCTTACCGTGGTAGAGGAGTTTGCGTGTCCCAATGATCCTAGGAGCTATGTTGTCTGGGGGTTTTCATGCCCCCTGGTAGGGTCTCCCAAGACAAACAGGTCCTAGGTGAGTGATCAGACAAAGAGCAGCTCAAAGACTTCAATGGAATTACAACGAAATGAACCCAGATTTCCCTCGCCCGGACGTGGGTCACCGGGGCCCCGCTCTGGAGCCAGGCCCGGAGTTGGGGCACGATGGCGAGCGCCTGGTGGTCGGGCCTGTTCCCATGGGGCCCGGCCGGGCACAGCCCGAAGAGGCAACGTGGGTCATCCCTCCAATGGGCTCACCACTCATAGGAGGGGCCATAGAGGTCGGGTGCATTGTGAGCTGGGCGGCAGCCGAAGGCAGGGCACTTGGCGGTCCGATCCTCGGCTACAGAAGCTAGCTCTTGGGACGTGGAACGTCACCTCACTGGGGGGGAAGGAGCCTGAGCTAGTGCGCGAGGTAGAGAAGTTCCGGCTGGATATAGTCGGACTCACCTCGACGCACAGCAAGGGCTCTGGAACCAGTTCTCTCGAGAGGGACTGGACCCTCTTCCACTCTGGCGTTGCCGGCAGTGAGAGGCGACGGGCTGGGGTGGCAATTCTGGTTGCCCCCCGGCTCAAAGCCTGTACGTTTGAGTTCAACCCAGTGGACGAGAGGGTAGCTTCCCTTCGCCTTCGGGTGGGGGGACGGATCCTGACTGTTGTTTGTGCTTACGCACCAAACAGCAGTTCAGAATACCCACCCTTTTTGGGTACACTCGAGGGAGTACTGGAAAGTGCTCCTCCGGGTGATTCCCTTGTCCTACTGGGAGACTTCAACGCTCATGTTGGCAACGACAGTGAAACCTGGAGAGGCGTGATTGGGAAGAATGGTCGCCCGGATCTAAACCCGAGTGGTGTTTTGTTATTGGACTTTTGTGCTCGTCACAGTTTGTCGATAACAAACACCATGTTCAAACATAAGGGTGTCCATATGTGCACTTGGCACCAGGACACCCTAGGCCGCAGCTCCATGATCGACTTTGTAGTTGTGTCATCGGATTTGCGGCCTTATGTTTTGGACACTCGGGTGAAGAGAGGGGCGGAGCTTTCTACCGATCACCACCTGGTGGTGAGTTGGCTGCGATGGTGGGGGAGGATGCCGGACAGACCTGGCAGGCCCAAGCGCATTGTGAGGGTCTGCTGGGAACGTCTGGCAGAGTCTCCTGTCAGAGAGAGTTTCAATTCACACCTCCGGGAGAACTTTGAACATGTCACGAGGGAGGTGCGGGACATTGAGTCCGAGTGGACCATGTTCCGAACCTCTATTGTCGAGGCGGCTGATTGGAGCTGTGGCCGCAAGGTTGTTGGTGCCTGTCGTGGCGGTAATCCCAGAACCCGTTGGTGGACACCAGCAGTGAGGGATGCCGTCAAGCTGAAGAAGGAGTCCTATCGGGTTCTTTTGGCTCATAGGACTCCGGAGGCAGTGGACGGGTACCGACGGGCCAAGCGGTGTGCAGCTTTAGCGGTCGCGGAGGCAAAAACTCGGACATGGGAAGAGTTCGGGGAAGCCATGGAAAACGACTTCCGGACGGCTTCGAAGCGATTCTGGACCACCATACGGCGCCTCAGGAAGGGGAAGCAGTGCACTATCAACACCGTGTATGGTGCGGATGGTGTTCTGCTGACTTCGACTGCGGATGTTGTGGATCGGTGGAGGGAATACTTCGAAGAACTCCTCAATCCCACCAACACGTCTTTCTTTGAGGAAGCGGTGCCTGGGGAATCTGTAGTGGACTCTCCTATTTCTGGGGCTGAGGTCGCTGAGGTAGTTAAAAAGCTCCTCGGCGGCAAGGCCCCGGGGGTGGATGAGATCCGCCCGGAGTTCCTTAAGGCTCTGGATGCTGTGGGGCTGTCTTGGTTGACAAGACTCTGCAGCATCGCGTGGACATCGGGGGCGGTACCTCTGGATTGGCAGACCGGGGTGGTGGTCCCTCTCTTTAAGAAGGGGGACCGGAGGGTGTGTTCCAACTATCGTGGGATCACACTCCTCAGCCTTCCCGGTAAGGTTTATTCAGGTGTACTGGAGAGGAGGCTTCGCCGGATAGTCGAACCTCGGATTCAGGAGGAACAGTGTGGTTTTCGTCCTGGTCGTGGAACTGTGGACCAGCTCTATACTCTCGGCAGGGTTCTTGAGGGTGCATGGGAGTTTGCCCAACCAGTCTACATGTGCTTTGTGGACTTGGAGAAGGCATTCGACCGTGTCCCTCGGGAAGTCCTGTGGGGAGTGCTCAGAGAGTATGGGGTATCGGAATGTCTTATTGTGGCAGTCCGCTCCCTGTATGATCAGTGTCAGAGCTTGGTCCGCATTGCTGGCAGTAAGTCGGACACGTTTCCAGTGAAGGTTGGACTCCGCCAAGGCTGTCCTTTGTCACCGATTCTGTTCATAACTTTTATGGACAGAATTTCTAGGCGCAGTCAAGGCGTTGAGGGGTTCCGGTTTGGTGGCCACGGGATTAGGTCTCTGCTTTTTGCAGATGATGTAGTCCTGATGGCTTCATCTGGCCGGGATCTTCAGCTCTCACTGGATCGGTTCGCAGCCGAGTGTGAAGCGACTGGAATGAGAATCAGCACCTCCAAGTCCGAGTCCATGGTTCTCGCCCGGAAAAGGGTGGAGTGCCATCTCCGGGTTGGGGAGGAGACCCTGCCCCAAGTGGAGGAGTTCAAGTACCTAGGAGTCTTGTTCACGAGTGGGGGAAGAGTGGATCGTGAGATCGACAGGCGGATCGGTGCGGCGTCTTCAGTAATGCGGACGTTGTATCGATCCGTTGTGGTGAAGAAGGAGCTGAGCCGGAAGGCAAAGCTCTCAATTTACCGGTCGATCTACGTTCCCATCCTCACCTATGGTCATGAGCTTTGGGTCATGACCGAAAGGATAAGATCACGGGTACAAGCGGCCGAAATGAGTTTCCTCCGCCGGGTGGCGGGGCTCTCCCTTAGAGATAGGGTGAGAAGCTCTGCCATCCGGGAGGAGCTCAACGTAAAGCCGCTGCTCCTCCACATCGAGAGGAGCCAGATGAGGTGGTTCGGGCATCTGGTCAGGATGCCACCCGAACGCCTCCCTAGGGATGTGTTTAGGGCACGTCCAGCTGGTAGGAGGCCACGGGGAAGACCCAGGAACCGTTGGAAAGACTATGTCTCCCGGCTGGCCTGGGAACGCCTCGGGATCCCCCGGGAAGAGCTAGACGAAGTGGCTGGAGATAGGGAAGTCTGGGCTTCCCTGCTTAGGCTGCTGCCCCCGCGACCCGACCTCGGATAAGCGGAAGATGATGGATGGATGGATGGATAATAATACATTAAAATAAAAAAATTAAGGCAAATTGAGCCACAATAACTTAACAGCACCATAGGCTCTGTAGGCATTGATTGATTGATTGATTGATTGATTGATTGAAACATGTATTATTAGATTGCACAGTACAGTACATATTCCGTACAATTGACCACTAAATGGTAACACCCCAATAAGTTTTTCAACGTTTATCAATTACTTAATAAATGACCAAGTTGAGGTGATCTACCTCATATATACATACACACATATCATATATATATATATATATATATATATATATATATATATATATACAGTATATAATTTATAGTTTTTCATTTTGCCGTTGTTGTTGACATGTTAAAGGTGTTTTAATGAATATATATGCATGTTTAACATATAGATTCCTATCTTTCATGAAGACAAGAATATAAGTTGGTGTATTACCTGATTCTGATGACTTGCATTGATTGGAATCAGACAGTAATGATGATAATGTCCACGTTTTCAACTGGAGGAGAAAAAAAAGTTCTTCCTTTCTGTCTAATACTTCATGAAAGTCGTTGGTTTTTGGCATCTTATTTGTCCAGCTTCCATATTCCTTTTTATACACTTTACAAGAAATACAATGGCGGCAAACTCCGTAGCTTGCTAGCTTGTTTGCGCTGGCTTTTGGAGACTCTTATTTTGTTAGCGCAGGCGCGATGGAGCAGCACTTTTATTGTGAAGACAGGAACTGTGCGATCAGTCTTTAGGCTTTTGACGGGAAGTACGGTTGGAATAAAAAGTGTCTTTTTTCCTTTACACTTTTGATTGATTGATTGAAACTTGTATTAGTAGATTGCACAGTACAGTACATATTCTGTACAATTGACCACTAAATGCTAACACCCCAATAAGTTCAACTTTTTTAGGTCGTATTTGACGTGTGACGGTCATGTGACCGCCTGGCTCTGTTTGATTGGTCCAACGTCACCAGTGACTGCATTTGATTGGTGAAACGCAGGCATGTGTAGTTCCTACTTTGAATGCGTGTCTGACAAAATCAAAACCAACAAAGCGTGCATTAACAGATCGATGAAAAAAAGTAGCGAGTAACGAGCTGATTGTAGATAAATGGAGCGGAGTAAAAGTAGCGTTTCTTCTTTATAAATATACCTAAGTAAAAGTAAAAATATGTTGCATTAAAATTACTCTTAGAAGTACAATTTATCCCAAAAGTTACTCAAGTAGATGTAACGGAGTAAATGTAGCGCGTTACTACCCACCTCTGCTTTTTTCTAGTGACTTTTAGTGAGTATTTTAGCAAAAGGCAAATCGACTAACAAGTTGGAGGAGGACTCAGGACAGACATGGAAATATATATTTTTTTAAATCTAAATGGGGCAACAAAACCCGATATTTTCAGCCATCTTTCTGAAAACAAATACAGAAATGTTACTATTTTTTCTGGAAATAAAACCAGATTATTTTAGTCAAATCCACAACGATTAACAAGACAAGTCTACTGTGCTATTTTTCTGTGAAATAAACTTGAATGATTTAAAAATTTGGCCCACGACTTGATGAAATGGAAAAATGTTTTTCTTCCTGAACATAAACCATTTGAGAACTCACACATGCTGACTCCAAATCATCATTGATGCAGAAGCAGCAGACAATAACCAACAGGATGTTTCATCTTCATTGGAAATTCCCCCGACAGCTCGTACAACAAATGAATATGTTTGTCTTGATACAAGGAATAATGTTAGCTAACTTAGCATCAACTTAAGACAATGATGTTGCCTAGCTAGCTAGGACTTCACTTACATCTCTCATTCCTTGCTTCTTCTTCACTGCTGCGGGCCAATAACTTTCTTAAATCCATCTAGGAGTTACAGTTTGAGTCAAATCAAAATCAAAATATTGTAATTAACAAATTGTTGTTGGCTAACGTCACCTACCTCAGCAGTGATTCGAATCCCCCCTCTCTCTCTCTCTCTCTCTCAACCGAAGTCTCGATCCACACGTGAATAAATTACCATATTAATTAGCCATGTGCTCACTGTTTCGTGGAGTGAATACAGTAGCAATTAATCACCATACTAAGTAGTATGTGCGCTGTTGTCTATGTTAAGTAGACTTAAAACTCTGAAGCGTTTTTTTTTTTTGTCTGTGAAATTTTTACTGGGGCACTCCAGAGCAACAGTGGGGCACGTGCCCCAGTGAAATATATCCGGCGACGCCCCTGCGTGTGCGGCGTCCAACTAGAAAAGAAGTATTTGCACTCATGGCGACAGTTTTTATCCGCTCTCTCTGCTGCCTGTTCCCTTTATCTCACTCAGTGGGGAATTTATGGAGGAAATTTTACCCCGCCTGAATAATTTATTGAGTCGTTTCACGGATTCCGCGCACGTACGGCGGCTGCAGTCAAGAACCGTGGTGCTAGCCTGTCTGGGTAACGCGCATCATCGCCACTATGTGTGCTGATGATAACCCAAAATGATGTCACATGGTGTCGCTGAAGGATTGTACGTGTTCCTCTTTTCTTTCTTTGGTATGGAACATCATCAGAGTCCTCTGTAACGCCCAATTAGTCATCTTTACAACTCAGTCACGACCAGAGGTGGGTAGAGTAGCCAGAAATTGTACTCAAGTAAGAGTTCTGTTACTTTAGAGATGTATTACTCAAGTAAAAGTAAGGAGTAGTCACCCAAATATTTACTTGAGTAAAAGTAAAAAGTATGTTGTGAAAAAACTACTCAAGTACTGAGCAACTGATGAGTAACCTCATTACGGCAACAAATAATGCACAAAAACATAAAAATAGCAATGAGCAAATTCAGAGCCAGGAATATCTCCTAAGCAACTAAAACAATAATATATATTAAATAATAATACATTAAAATAAATAAAAATTAAGGCAAATTGAGCCACAATAACTTAACAGAACATAGGCTCAGTAGGCATTTATTGATTGATTGATTGAAACTTGTATTAGTAGATTGCACAGTACAGTACATATTCTGCACAATTGAGCACTAAATGGTAACACCCCAATAAGTTTTACAACGTTAATCAATTACTTAATAAATGACCAAGTTGAGGTGATCTACCTCATATATACATATACATACACACACATATCATATATATATATATATATATATATATATATATATATATACATATACATACACACATATATATATACATACCTTTATATATACAGTATATAATTCATATTTATTTATTTTGCTGTTTTTGTTTCATGTTAAAGGTGTTTTAATGAATATACATGCATGTTTAACATATACATTCCTATCTTTAATGAAGACAAGAATATAAGTTGGTGTATTACCTGATTCTGATGACTTGCATTGATTGGAATCAGACAGTATAGTGCTGATAATGTCCACGTTTTCAAATGGAGGAGAAAAAAAGTTCCTCCTTCCTGTCTAATACCACATGAAAGTCGTTGGTTTTTGGCATCTTATTTGTCCAGCTTCCATATTCGTTTTTATACACTTTACAAGAAATACATCGGCGGCAAACTCCGTAGCTTGTTAGCTTGTTTGCACTGGCTTTCGGAGACTCTTATTTTGTTAGCGCAGGCGCGATGGAGCGGCGCTTTTATTGTGAAGACAGGAACTGTGCGATCAGTCTTTAGGCTTTTGACGGGAAGTACGGTTGAAATTAAAAAGTGTATTTTTTCCTTTACACTTTTGATTGGTTGATTGATTGATTGAAACTTGTATTATTAGATTGCACAGTACAGTACATATTCCGTACAATTGACCACTAAATGGTAACACCCCAATAAGTTTTTCAACATGTCGGGTTCTACGTGTGACGGTCACGTGACCGCCTGGCTCTGTTTGATTGGTCCAACGTCACCAGTGACTGCATTTGATTGGTGAAACGCAGGCATGTGTAGTTCCTACTTTGAATGCGTGTCTGACAAAAACAAAACAAACAAAGCGTGCATTAACAGATCGATGAAAAAAAGTAGCGAGTAACGAGCTGATTGTAGATAAATGGAGCGGAGTAAAAGTAGCGTTTCTTCTTTATAAATATACCTAAGTAAAAGTAAAAGTATGTTGCATTAAAATTACTCTTAGAAGTACAATTTATCCCAAAAGTTACTCAAGTAGATGTAACGGAGTAAATGTAGCGCGTTACTACCCACCTCTGGTCACGATGCGGAAATACTTCATCACACGTGTTGTTAGCATTTTCGTGTTGTTAGCATTTTCGTGTTGTTAGCATTGAGTGGCGCAACGTCCCCCAGCTGCCTTTTGATATTACTCATGTCAAAGACTTACAAATGCGATGTGCTATTGATGAGGCAGACGTTGAAAAAGGCCATCAAAAAGTATTTCTGCCAAAAGTTGGTCAACTTAATAGTTGCAGCGATGACGTTGTTTACCCTGACACCCCCACACCTAATTAACATATATTGTTGTGATTAATCAAAATTAATCCACAGGATCTAGGGCTGCAACGAGTAATTGATTAGAAAAAGCTCTGATTTATATTATGTATTAAGTCCTGACCATATAAAATTAAGGCAAGTGAAATAAAAAATAAAATATGGTAAAAATAGGTAAAGGGTAAATCAGGGGTAGGGAACCTATGGCTCTAGAGCCAGATGTGGCTCTTTTGATGACTGCATCTGGCTCTCCGATAAATCTGATCTGACGTTGCTTAACACGATAAATAATGAATAAATCCATTTGTAATCACAGTGTTAAAAATAATGTTCAAAATATAAAACATTCTCATGCATTTTTAATCCATTCGTCAGTTTCCTACCGCACCTGTTCAAGAAGTCGCATTAATGGTAAGAAGTTATTTATTTATTATTGGTTAGTGTAGTACTTGTCCTCCTGGGGGTTCTTCAGACTACCAAGCACCGACATGAGAGCCTGTTTCAGGGTTACAATACTGTTTTATTTTTCAATAAGTCTCTCAGTTGATTTCCAGCAATTGTCTTTTTCTCTTTCGTTTTCGCTCGTGCTCTGGCTCCAGCTCCAACCCCGACTCTCCTCCTGGCTGCTGCTTATAACAGAGCGACAGGTGATTAGATAACAAGGGCCAGGTGGGCCGTCTACGCACCTGTGGCTGATTTAGAGGCCGGTCCTGGCACACTCCAGTTCGCTGCAGGCCGGCAGGCCACGCCCCCTCCACAGTTAGCTTCAGAATAACAATATTATTACAAAGAATAAGAGACCTATTATACTATATAAATGTTGGTCTTACTTAAAAATGCACACGTTTAGTTGTGTTCAGTGTTAAAAAAAAATATTATATGGCTCTTACGGAAAAAAATGTTAAAATATTTGCCTTTTTGGCTCTCTCAGCCAAAAAGGTTCCCGACCCCTGGGGTAAATAGAAGGTAAAAAAAAAGAAGGTAATGGTAAATGGTTTCAAGAATTTCAATAGAAGATTAAAGCTGCAAGCAGCGATGGACCGGACCGAGTATATATGGAGGTGGTTGAGGAAAGGGAAGTCTGGGCTTCCCAGATCCAGGGGTGTCAAACTCAAACACAGAGTGGGCCAAAATTTTAAACGGAACAAAGCCGCGGGCCAAGGTTGAACAAATGAACCTTTTAATAGGGACCCAGACAAGATTTGCATTCAATCAATCAATCAATCAATGTTTACTTATATAGCCCTAAATCACTAATGTCTCAAAGGGCTGCACAAACCACTACGACATCCTCGGTAGGCCCACATAAGGGCAAGGAAAACTCACACCCAGTGGGACGTCGGTGACAATAATGACTATGAGAACCTTGGAGAGGAGGAAAGCAATGGATGTCGAGCGGGTCTAACATGATACTGTGAAAGTTCAATCCATAATGGATCCAACACAGTCGCGAGAGTCCAGTCCAAAGCGGATCCAACACAGCAGCGAGAGTCCCGTTCACAGCGGAGACAGCAGGAAACCATCCCAAGCGGAGGCGGATCAGCAGCGCAGAGATGTCCCCAGCCGATACACAGGCGAGCAGTACATGGCCACCGGATCGGACCGGACCCCCTCCACACGGGAGAGTGGGACATAGGAGAAAAAGAAAAGAAACGGCAGATCAACTGGTCTAAAAAGGGAGTCTAATTAAAGGCTAGAGTATAAAAATGAGTTTTAAATATTGAACAAGCAAGGCTTATATAACTTTAGTGACATGCAAAATCCAGTTTCAAATAATAATAATAATAATTAAAAAAAATATCAATGGCATATCAAATAAAATTTAAATAAAAATGTTATGCCTTTTTTTCTATTTGCAATCTTCTGAGGTAAATATCCAATTTTTTCCACAGGCTAATAATACACTTGAAAATAAAATAACAATGATGACTGAACCAAACATTCAAGCTTTGAAGTAGCAAGAGAAAATGCATGAATAAAACGTTAATTATTGGTCAGTTTGCTGGAAGTTTCCCGGAAGAGTTAGTGCTGCAAGGGGTTCTGGGTATTTGTTCTGTTGTGTTACGGTGCGGATGTTCACCCGAAATGTGTTTGTCATTCTTGTTTGGTGTGGGTTCACAGTGTGGCGCATATTTGTAACAGTACTAAAGTTGTTTATACGGCCACCCTCAGTGTGACCTGTATGGCTGTTGACCAAGTATGCCTTGCATTCACTTGTGTGTGTGTGTGTGTGTGTGTGTGTGTGTGTGTGTGTGTGTGTAAAAGCCACAAATATTATGTGACACGTTGTTAGTATGGAGGAAGAGCGGTTGGATGACAAGTTTCAGAGAACGCTAAAGGCAGTGCCTTAAATGCACGCCCCCAATATAGTTGGAAATCGGTAGAAATTCGGGAGAATGGTTCCCCCGGGAGATTTTTGGGAGGGGCACTGAACTTTGGGAGTTTACCGGGAAAATAAATTAGGAGGGTTGGCAAGTATGAGTATTAGCAGTGAATGCGGTGTTACAGCGGCACCGACGCTCTAATGCTAAATTGATATTGCCTCAAGGGCCAAATTAAATTACACGGCCAGAGTTTGACACCCATGAGTTAGAACAACACACTATTTTGTATTATGTTGTAGTTTTTACCTTCCGTAACGTGTCTACTGACCGATATAAGATAGAATGAAAATACATGGGTGCGGCTAGTAGCTACTATTAGCAAACAGACAGACCACCAAATTAGGTACTTAAGGTAAAAAATTGGTAAAATAAGATAAGTGGAATTTAATAAATGTTTGGAAAGTACAACAATAGTTGATTATTTCACTTGTTTTCTATAGAATACACACTGAAGCGATAAAGCGTGTTTTATCCAATTAATCGGACATACAGTTCGGTAATTGACCTGATTAGTTACATCAATCAATCATCCATCCATCCATCCATTTTTTTCTTGTTCCCTTTTGGGGTCGCGGGGGGCGCTGGCGCCTATCTCAGCTACAATCGGGCGGAAGGCGGGGTACACCCTGGACAAGTCGCCACCTCATCGCAGGGCCAACACAGATAGACAGACAACATTCACACACTAGGGACCATTTAGTGTTGCCAATCAACCTATCCCCAGGTGCATGTCTTTGGAGGTGGGAGGGGCCTATCCCCAGGTGCATGTCTTTGGAGGTGGGAGGGGCCTATCCCCAGGTGCATGTCTTTGGAAGTGGGAGGAAGCCGGAGTACCCGGAGGGAACCCACGCAGTCACGGGGAGAACATGCAAACTCCACACAGAAAGATCCCGAGCCTGGATTTGAACCCAGGACTGCAGGACCTTCGTATTGTGAGGCAGACGCACTAACCCCTCTTCCACCGTGAAGCCCATCAATCAATCAATGTTTATTTATATAGCCCCAAATCACAAATGTCTCAAAGGACTGCACAAATCATTACGACTACAACATCCTCGGAAGAACCCACAGCAGGTCCCGGTCCAAGTTCCCGTGTGTGGGAGCAGGTAGCCGCTTATGTCGACAACACCCTTATTCGTGCTGACTTGTCTTGACTTGATTTTGTTGACTTAAGAGAAAAAAGTGTGTTTAAACGAATATTGTGTTGTCCATGGGGCTGTGAATCTTTGGAGACCACACCATTCGATTGGATTCTTGGGGGTAACAATTCGATTCAGAGTCGATTTTCGATTAAAAACGATTCTCGATACAAAATGAGTTTTGCAATACCCACATAATCGCCCCATCCAAAACCCTGTGATTAATCTGATTCAACATTTTAATCTTTTGAAGGCACTAGGTTTTACAAGACCTGCGTGACTCAAACAGAGATGTCACTACATAGAACAACAACCTCAGATCATTTTTTACTACTTGTGCTTGTTGCTAGGCAGAGTTCATAGGGCTCAGTCACAGCAGCCCCGTCAGCCAGTGGGAATGGTCTGATCAATCATTTCTTTTACCTCTTGGCTAGTTCTGTGTAAAAGTCAACAATCAGCCCGGGAACCCACAGCCGAAAGGGGCCTTCCATAAAGTTTCACAACTTAGCATACATAATTTAGCAGCACCGGTGAAAACACCGCCTGCCTGCCGTACAAAACATTGTCTTTCAAACGCCACCCGGGCTTATTGGGAGCTGGAAGAGCTGCAGGATGTGGCAGACGGGGAGCGTTTGGGACAACGCTCGTCTGCCTCTTCAAGTCCTTCCCCTCCTCGGCGGCGGCAACAACAAGCCGTCCGCGGGATCGTCATTGGCGGCGAGATTGTGTTGTTGGCAAGCCGCTGCTGTTTCCAATCACTCAGCAGCAGCAGGTCCCGGTCCAAGTCCCCCTGTGTGGGAGCAGGTAGCCGCTTATGTCGACAACACCCTTATTCGTGCTGACTCGTCTTGGTCTACTGATTTTGTTGACTTAAGAGAAAAAAGTGTGTACAAACGAATATTGTGTTGTCCATGGGGCTGTGAATCTTTGGAGACCACACCATTCCATTGGATTCTTGGGGGTAACAATTCGATTCAGAGTCGATTTTCGATTAAAAACGATTCTCGATACAAAATGAGTTTTGCAATACCCACAAAGGATAGGATAGGATAGGATAGGTAGGTCTACATGATTAAACAAAATTCGAATTGATAGGGCTGTGAATCCTTGGGCACCACACAATTAGATAGGTTTCTTGGGGGTAACAATTCGATTCTCGATTCAAAATGATTCTCAATTTAAAAGGAGTTTTACAATATCCACAAGGGATAGGTAGGGCTACACGACTAATCGAATTTGAATCGATAAGGCTGTGAATAATTGGGCACCACACCATTCATTGGTCTCTTGGGGGTAACGATTCGATTCAGAGTCGATTCTCCAGTCAAAACGATTCTCAATTCAAAAAAAGTTTTGCAATATCCACAAAGGATAGGATAGAATAGGTAGGTCTACATGATTAATCAAATTCTAATTGATAGGGTTGTGAATCATTGAGCACCACACGATTCAATTGGATTCTTGGGGGTAACAATTCGATTCAGAGTCGATTCTCGATTCAAAATGATTCTCAATTCAACAGGAGTTTTACAATATCCACAAGGGATAGGTAGGGCTACACGATTAATCGAATTTGAATCGATGGGGCTGTGAATAATAGGGCACCACACAATTCAATTGGTTTCTTGGGGGTAACGATTCGATTCAGAGTCGATTCTCCAATCAAAACGATTCTCAATTCAAAAAGAGTTTTGCAATATCCACAAAGGATAGGCTGGAATAGGTAGGTCTACATAAGTAATCAAATTCTAATTGACAGGGCTGTGAATCCTTGGGCACCACACAATTCAATTGGATTCTTGGGGGTAACGATTCGATTCAGAGTCGATTCTCCAATCAAAACGATTCTCAATTCAAAAAGAGTTTTGCAATATCCACAAAGGATAGGCTGGAATAGGTAGGTCTACATAATTAATCAAATTCTAATTGACAGGGCTGTGAATCTTTGGGCACCACACAATTCAATTGGATTCTTGGGGGTAACAATTCGATTCAGAGTCGATTCTCGATTCAAAATGATTCTCATTTCAAAAGGAGTTTTACAATATCCACAAGGGATAGGTAGGGCTACACGATTAATCGCATTCGAATCGATAGAGCTGTGAATAATTGGGCACCACACAATTCTATTGGCTTCTTGGGGGTAACGATTCGATTCAGAGTCAATTCTCCAATCAAAACGATTCTCAATTCAAAAAGAGTTTTCAATATCCACAAAGGATAGGATAGAATAGGTAGGTCTACATGATTAATCAAATTCTAATTGACAGGGCTGTGAGTCCTTGGGCACCACACGATTCAATTGGATTATTGGGGGTAACAATTCGATTCAGAGTCGATTCTCGATTCAAAATGATTCTCAATTCAAAAGGAGTTTTACAATATCCACAAGGGATAGGTAGGGCTACACGATTAATCGAATCTGAATCGATAGAGCTGTGAATAATTGGGCACCACACAATTCAATTGGATTCTTGGGGGTAACGATTCGATTCAGAGTCGATTCTCCAATCAAAACGATTCTCAATTCAAAAAGAGTTTTGCAATATCCACAAAGGATAGGCTGGAATAGGTAGGTCTACATAATTAATCAAATTCTAATTGACAGGGCTGTGAATCCTTGGGCACCACACAATTCAATTGGATTCTTGGGGGTAACAATTCGATTCAGAGTCGATTCTCGATTCAAAATGATTCTCATTTCAAAAGGAGTTTTACAATATCCACAAGGGCTAGGTAGGGCTACACGATTAATCGAATCTGAATCGATAGGGCTGTGAATAATTGGACACCACACCATTCATTGGTCTCTTGGGGGTAACGATTCGATTCATAGTCAATTCTCCAATCAAAACGATACTCAATTCAAAAAGAGTTTTGCAATATCCACAAAGGATAGGATAGAATAGGTAGGTCTACATGATTAATCAAATTCTAATTGATAGGGCTGTGAGTCCTTGGGCACCACACGATTCAATTGGCTTCTTGGGGGTAACAATTCGATTCAGAGTCGATTCTCGATTTAAAATGATTCTCAATTCAAAATAAGTTTTACAATATCCACAAGGGATAGGTAGGGCTACACCATTCATTGGTCTCTTGGGGGTAACGATTCGATTCGGAGTCGATTCTCCAATCAAAACGATTCTTGATACAAAAGGAGTTTTGCAATATCCACAAAGGACAGGATAAGATAGGTAGGGCTACACGATTAATCAAAATCAAATCGATAGGGCTGTGAGTCCTTGGGCACCACACGATTCAATTGGATTCTTGGGGGTAACGATTCGATTCAGAGTCAATTCTCGATTCAAAACGATTCTCAATTCAAAAAGAGTTTTGCAATATCCACAAAGGATAGGATAGAATAGGTAGGGCTATACGATTAATCAAATTCGAATTGATAGGGCTGTGAATAATTGGGCACCACACAATTCAATTGGTTTCTTGGGGGTAACGATTCGATTCAGAGTCGATTTTTGATTCAAAACGATTTTCGATACAAAAGGAGTTTTGCAATATCCACAAATGATAGGATAAGATAGGTAGGGCTACACGATGAATCAAAATTGAATCGATAGGGCTTTGAATCCTTGGGCACCACACAATTCGATTCGATCCTCGGGGTAACGATTAGTTTCAAAGTCGATTCTCGATTCAAAACGATTCTGAATTCAAAAGGAGTTTTGCAATATCCACAAAGGATAGGATAGAATAGGTGGGGCTAAACGATTAATCGAATTCGAATTGATAGGGCTTTGAGTCCTTGGGGTCCGCAGGATTCGATTCAATCCTTGGGTTCATTTCAGAATCGATTCCTGATTCAAAATCAATACCTTTTTAATACCATTTGTTGACGTAAGAGAAAAAAAATGGTCATGTGTTGCAGTATTATTAAGATCATCATTATAGCTAACAGGGTACTGTTCACATTTAAAAACGATACAGTACCTGGGAATCAATACCGGTATTTAACTGTAACAATTTTTGGTACTTAAGTGTGTGTTAACGAATATTGTTTGTTGTCCGTAGGGCTGTGAATCTTTGGGCACCACAGGATTCAATTGGATTCTTAGGGGTAACGATTCGATTCAGACTCATTCTCGATTCAAAACAATTCTCGATTTAAAAGGACTTTTACAATATCCAAAAACAATAGGGTATGTAGGGCTACACGATTAATCGATTTTAGCATCGATAGGGCTGTGAATCTTTGGGCAACAGACGATTCAATTCAATCCTTAAGGTTAACTGTTTGATTCAGAATCGATTCTCGATTCAAAACTATTCTCTATTCAAAAAGAGTCTCACAAAAAATATCCACAGAGGATAGGATAGGCTAAGTAGGGCTACACAATTAATCGAAATCGAATCGATAGGGCTGTGGATCCTTGAGCACCACACGATTCAATTCGATACTTGGGTGTAACGACTTGATTCAGAATCGATTCTCGATTTAAAACTATTCTCTATTCAAAAGGAATTTTACAATAAATATCCACAAAGGATAGGATTGAATAGGTAGGGCTGGACAATTAATCGAAATCGAATCGATAGGGCTGTGAATCCTTGGGCAACACACGATTCGATTGGATCCTTGAGGGTAACTGTTCGATTCATAATTGACAACATTTTTATTCAGTTTAACAAAATAATACACAATAATCATACAATTCCAATTTCAAACCAAACCCGGCCTAGCAACATTCAGAATAGCAATCCACAGAGTATGAACAGTATTAATATTAATTAAAGCTGCAAGCAGCATTGGTCGGGCCCGCTTTGGCTGCTGCCCCCGCAACCCAAGCCCTGGTCTAAGTTAGACCTACATAGAGGTTTTTGTTTCATGTCTCTACTACATTCCTAACAGAAGTTACAAGCAGTTTTGTCTGTGTTTTTTCCTAGGGGACGCTACAGCGCAATTTTGATTTTTGGAGTTTGTTTTTTTATTAGACGGCAATTTTCGCCAGTCCTGATGTGTGTGTAAAGTTTGGTGAGTTTTGAAGCATGTTAAGGGGGTCAAATTACAGCTCGGCGTTTCTGGATGTTGTTGATAAATGGCTTTCGCTTTGCATAGTAGAGCTTTAACTTGCACTTTGAAGCATTTTAAGGGGGTCAAATTACAGCTCAAAGAGGTAAAAATTATATATTTTATGAAACATTGCGCAGGGGTTCTTTGAAGGCGCGTAAAATCAAAACCGGAGCAGTAATCAAAACTCTTTCGGTAACTTTTAATCAGAAGGGTTCAATCTCTCTCCTGTGCGAGTTTGAAGCCGAAACGACAAATGTGCTCAGAGGAGATAATGTTTGAATAAAGGTGACGGGTTTTTACAAAACTTTTGTTTTGAAGGGGTAATTGTTACCTTCCTGTTTATTTTTGCCGAAGAATGTCGATTATTAAAATGTAGGTCTAAGTGAGACCTACATAGAGGTTTTTGTTTAATATCTCTCCAACATTCCTACCGGAAGTTAAAAGCAGTTTTGTCTGTCTGTGTTTTCTTCCGAGGAGCAGTTTTTTCTGTGTTTTATTCAAAAATTGCGGTAGAGCGCAATTTTGAGATTTTGGGGTTTGGTTTTTTCATTAGATTACAATTTTTGACAGTCCTGATGTGTGTGTCGAGTTTGGTGAGTTTTGACGCATTTTAAAGGGGTCAAATTACAGCTCAAAGAGGCAAAAATAGCTTTTTTTTTTTAGGAACATTTTGTTTTGAAGGGGTTTTTGCCAACTTCCTGTTGACTTTTGCTCAAGAATGTAAAATTGGGAAATGTAGGTCTAGGTTAGACCTACGTAAAGCGTTTGTTTCATGTCTCTACGACATTCCTAACAGAAGTTACAAGCAGTTTTGTCTGTATTTTTTCCTAGGGGACGCTACAGCGCAATTTTGATTTTTGGGGTTTGGTTTTTTATTAGACGGCAATTTTCGCCAGTCCTGATGTGTGTGTAAAATTTTGTGAGTTTTGAAGCATGTTAAGGGGGTCAAATTACAGCTCGGCGTTTCTGGATGTTGTTGACAAATGGCTTTCGCTTTGCATAGTAAAGCTTTAACTTGCACTTTGAAGCATTTTAAGGGGGTCAAATTACAGCTCAAAGAGTCAAAAAAAACATATTTTATGAAACATTGCGCAGGGGTTCTTTGAAGGCGCGTAAAATCGGAAGTTACTTGCAGTTTTGTTTGTGTTGTTTCCTAGGGGGCGCTAGAGCGCAATTTTGAATTTTGGGGTTTGGTTGATTAATAAGTTGGGAAGGTTTGCCATACCGATGTGTATGTGTGAAATTTGGTGAGTTTTGAAGCATGTTAAGGGGGTCAAATTATGGCGCGAAGGTGCGGAATACGAAATACAATAGGGACCGCAATGTCCCTATTGTACCAATAGGGACATTCCATTCATCCATCCATTTTCTACCGCTTAATCCCTTTTTTTTTGGGGGGTCGCGGAGGGCGCTGGCGCCTATCTCAGCTACAATCGGGCGCAAGGCGGGGTACACCCTGGACAAGTCGCCATTGCGGTCCCTAATAAGAACTCTGACATAACAGTGACTAAAAATCCCTCATTAACATCGTCATCACAGCCATTTATGAAAAAATGAATACATTAAAAACATTTGAATTAATGATTTTTTTAAAAATCGTTACAAATAAAAATCGCGATTATTCCAAAATGCACTCTTTTTGACACCCGTAAAGACAAATAGGTGGCGCTGTTATTCAAGTAGGATCAACTTGACATTTCCCACGCAGCTTAAGAGGTTCCACAGAACACCCACTGGCGGCATAGCTCGGTTGGTAGAGTGGCCGTGCCAGCAACTTGGGGGTTGCAGGTTCGATTCCCACTTCCGCCACCCTAGTCACTGCCGTCGTGTCCTTGGGCAAGACACTTTACCCACCTGCTCCCAGTGCCACCCACACTGGTTTAAATGTAACTTAGATATTGGGTTTCACTATGTAAAGCGCTTTGAGTCACTAGAGAAAAGCGCTATATAAATATAGATCACTTCACTGTAACTTTTGGCTGTTTTGCTGACTCGCTACAAAATTTGGCGCACACTGTTCGGGGACTGAAGGACAAGCGAGTGCGGACTTTCAACAAGAATGGCTGCAAAACAGTTTTGCACGACTCTCCATTTGTCAAACGGTTATCAAACAGGCGTGTCTTTCAAAGTACTTCCCACACGAGCCAGAGGTGGCGCCACAGAGG
>NC_084612.1:90390353-90400353 GCF_033978795.1 Nerophis ophidion
CCTGTATAAGTGTATGAGGTTACAATGTTGTGTACCTGTATAAGTGTATGAGGTTACATTGGGATATGTTGTGTACCTGTATAAGTGTATGAGGTTACAATGTTGTGTACCTGTATAAGTGTATGAGGTTACATTGGGATATGTTGTGTACCTGTATAAGTGTATGAGGTTACAATGTTGTGTACCTGTATAAGTGTATGAGGTTACATTGGGATATGTTGTGTACCTGTATAAGTGTATGAGGTTACATTGGGATATGTTGTGTACCTGTATAAGTGTATGAGGTTACAATGTTGTGTACCTGTATAAGTGTATGAGGTTACATTGGGATATGTTGTGTACCTGTATAAGTGTATGAGGTTACAATGTTGTGTACCTGTATAAGTGTATGAGGTTACAATGTTGTGTACCTGTATAAGTGTATGAGGTTACATTGGGATATGTTGTGTACCTGTATAAGTGTATGAGGTTACATTGGGATATGTTGTGTACCTGTATAAGTGTATGAGGTTACAATGTTGTGTACCTGTATAAGTGTATGAGGTTACAAGCACACACTTATTGACATTTACCTGAGCCTTCTGTTTACATTATTAGCCTGTTGTGTAGGCTACCTGTATAAGTGTATGAGGTTACAATGTTGTGTACCTGTATAAGTGTATGAGGTTACATTGGGATATGTTGTGTACCTGTATAAGTGTATGAGGTTACAATGTTGTGTACCTGTATAAGTGTATGAGGTTACAATGTTGTGTACCTGTATAAGTGTATGAGGTTACAATGTTGTGTACCTGTATAAGTGTATGAGGTTACAATGTTGTGTACCTGTATAAGTGTATGAGGTTACAATGTTGTGTACCTGTATAAGTGTATGAGGTTACAATGTTGTGTACCTGTATAAGTGTATGAGGTTACAATGTTGTGTACCTGTATAAGTGTATGAGGTTACAATGTTGTGTACCTGTATAAGTGTATGAGGTTACAATGTTGTGTACCTGTATAAGTGTATGAGGTTACAATGTTGTGTACCTGTATAAGTGTATGAGGTTACAATGTTGTGTACCTGTATAAGTGTATGAGGTTACAATGTTGTGTACCTGTATAAGTGTATGAGGTTACAATGTTGTGTACCTGTATAAGTGTATGAGGTTACATGCACACACTTATTGAGATTTACTTGAGCCTTCTGTTTACATTATTAGCATATCTACTGTGGCTAAGCAGACTTTTGCCAAAAGGACAATAATTCATTTGTTGTGGGTTTATCCACTTTAATGCACTTTATTTTTTTTTTTGTAATGCCTGTTTTGTTTGAAGGCCTAATATAAATGAAAAACTTTGTGCTTTTTTTGAAAAGCAAAGGCTACTGGAATATTAAAAAATGTGAATATTCAATAAAAATTTACTTTATTTTTGAAATACATGTCTAAATATTTATTCTAGGCTATTTATGCAATATAAAAAAGTTGTGAAAAACTGCATTTATTATTCGGTATTTGGTATTTGGCCTTCGGCCAAGCGCTCAAATTTTATTCGGTTTCAGCTTCGGCCACAAATTTTCATTTCGGTCCATCCCTAATATATATATATATATATATATATATATATATATACTGTATATAAATATATATATGCATAGTTGAGCTTTAAAGGGGAACATTATCACCAAACCTATGTAAGCGTCTCGGAAAACTGGCGTGCACAAGCGATCCCTCAGAAAGCTGGCGTGCACATCACTTGTGCACGCCAGCTTTCTGAGACTCTTATTTTGTTAGCGCAGGCACCATGAAGCAGGGCTTTTATTGTGAAGATAGGAAATGTGCAGTCGGCCTTTAGAGTTTTGACGGCGCGAAAGTCTGTTGAAATAAAAAGTGTTTCTCGCCTTCCTCTCTGTCATTTTTTCATAATAATGAACTGGCAGCAGCCAGCGTCATCTCACAAGACCCTCGGGTGCCGTGAATGTCAATCAAGCAAGCTACGGAATTTGCCGCCAATGTTTTTCTTGTAAAGTGTATGGAAGCTGGATGAATTAGATGCCAAAAACCAACCACTTTCATGTGGTATTGTACAGAAAGGACCACTTTTTTTTCTCCTCCATTTGAAAATGTGGGCGTTATCATCATTACTGTCTGATTCCAATCAATGCAAGTCATCAGAATCAGGTAATACACCAACTTATATTCTTGTCTTTGTGAAAGAAAGACATCTATATGTGTTACACATGCTTGTATTATCATTAAACACATTTAACTTGTTTACAAAAATGTCTCTTTCATAAATAAATAAATATAAATGATATATATAAATGAGGTAGATCCCCTCGAGTTGGTCCATTGAAAAGTAGCTCGCCTGCAGAAAAAGTGTGGCCACCCCTGGTTTACAGAGTGTTGTTAAAAGGAAAGGCCATGTAACACAGTGGTAAAAAGGCCCCTGTGACAACCTTTTTGCAATGTGTCGCTGCCATTAAATTCTAAGTTAGTGATTATTTAAAAAAAAAAATGAATTTCTCATTTCAAACATTAAGTATCTTGTCTTTGCAGTCTATTTAATTGAATATAAGTTGAAAAGGTTTTGCAAATGATTGCATTCTGTTTTTATTTACAAAATGCACAACATGCCAACTTCACAGGTTTTGGGTTTTGTCTTTCATATTATTTAATAATACATGCATTATTTTATTTTGGTCTTTTTTTTTTTAGCAGTAACTACTGTATAACTAGCCAGGAAAAGGCAAGTGTGAGCAACCGCAATAATAGTTTGGGGTAAAAAATGTTCACATACAGAGTATGCTGTGTTCATTCTATATATTTTGGGGGTAATAATAAAGGATGAAACAGTGGAGTTATGGCACTCTGACTGTTTCAAGGACGCTCGGTTACCTGTTCTGCTTTGAAGAAAAATGGTCCCCAGGTTTCCCCCTCTTTTCAAGGATCAAACAGGCACTCTTCCTCTGCATTATTTATCAAGCGCCCCTCAAAAGCCTGCACGGTTTTGTGCTAATGAGCACACAGGTTATATTTATTACCGCTGCACTCAAAACAAGCCTCTTCTGCCTTGTTTTTGTTATCCCCCGCCCCGCCCTCTCTCTGTTCTGTTAAAAAAAAAAAAATTAAAATAGGAAGGAAGCAGAAAAGAGTTGTTGTTCTCACCAACTCTTCCTTTTTCTGACCTAAAAAAACCAACTTCCGTACTTGTTGGACGTAACTATCTATTTAATTTAATATTTAATTAATTTTATTTAGTTTTAAATAGTTTTTTTTAATTAAATTTTTATTAATAACCTGACAATTTGTGCTGCTATTTCCCCCGTATTGTATTTTTATTATTAAATAATTACTTAATTTGATTATTTAATTCATTCATAATAATGTATGCATTTATTTGCATTTTTGTTATTTTAAAACTATATTATTTACTTTCGCTTTATATTTCGTGAAACGAAACTGTTTGCACGGCTTAATCGTAATACCATATTGTATTTTGTTATTGCTTTTATGCTGTTGCATCCATTGTATCGTAAATTAATTTTATATTTTTCTTATAATGTCTTATACACTCTTTTGCTGCTGTTACCTCATTCATGTTATCAATTTAAATGTTATCATATTTTTAGTCATTTTATTTATGTTTGTGTTTGTTTTTTTATTCTACATTTCAACCATTCTACTTTATGACGGACTGTATTGCAATTTCTTTAAAAAAAAAAAAAAAAAAAAAGAGTTCGATTTGTTTCTTGTATTTTGTCCATTGAAATTTTTCGGCTGTTTTTATTGTGTATTTTTAATTCATATAACATAACAGTTTGAGCAAATACGTACTTACATAATATTTAAATTAAAACATTCCTGTTTTTTTCTTTTTCTTTTTCTTTTTTTTTCTTCTTTGTCATGAAAAAGGGACGTTTTTGTCATGAAAAGGGGAGATTTTTGTGGTTGGTGCACTATTTGTAAGTGTATATTGTGTTTTTTTTTATAAAAAATTATTCTGCGGCCCGGTACCAATCGGGCCACAGCCCGGTACCGCGGTGGTTGGGGACCACTGACTTAAATTATTATTTATTTTTTTATGTAAAACAAATTACTAAAATAATGATTTATCTGTTATTTGAAACAAGTTACTCAAATAATTACTTAATTAAAATTTGAAAGAAATTACTCAATTATTTATACTGTGTAATTATGAATTTAAATCAAATTATTTACAATAATTTGACAAATATTACTCAAATAACTAATTGTTAATTACTGAAATTAGTATTGAATTATTAGTTTGAAAGAAATTACTCAAATAATGATTTATTTAGTTATTAATTTGAAACATTGTTCTTTTGCGCCACATTTCCGACCAAAACCAAAATCCTGCACCATCACAGTCCGCCACGCCGCCTGTCCCGGTTTCCCAGACAAAGTGCTGAATGCGCACTTGGAATCGAGCGACAACACGCAGAGTTCTGCCGGGCTTCTGCGAACCTTCAGACGCCTCCGCCGCCCAGAAGGATGCAGCAGGCCGAGCAGATAGCGACTTTATCTCCGCTCGCAGCCCGACGAGCCTAACGAGCATCCGAGTGTCTAAAAGTGAACTCGTGAAGCCGATATAGCAGCGAGGGGCGCCATGTGTCCAGATGCTTATCCAGGACCCCTCCAAGATGTCCGCGGCCTCCTCAGACTCCCCGCGGGCTCCCGAGCGCCCATCGACGAGCTCGACCGGTGCCGGTAATCTATCCTCCTGCCATGCCCGCCGCGCTCTCTTCCACGCCGTTAATCCAATCAGTCCCCGGCCACGGTGGGACAGGCACAGCACTAATCCGCTTTACACGGACGCCGGAGTCTCATTCCTCCCCGCCGCCTTCGCCGCGTGACGTTGACCAAAAAAGATGAGAATAATTACCGTAATTATTTTATTTTTACCATTGCGCGATGCCAGCTAAATATATCGCCACGGTGACGATGAACTGTCACAAATGGCTTTTACTGCAAGGTGGACCTCACATTTTCGACTATTAACTGTAATGTTCATAAAAGTCCACAGGGGGCACTGTTTTTTTTGTACCCTGGCCTGCCCACCTGGCTGGAAGATGGTTAATGAGCACCTTCAGGATGTCACTATGTTGCCATGGCGACCACTGACCCTGGTACAGCGGCACCTCCATTTACGGACTTATTTGGTGTTTGTAAATAGAAAAGTTTGTGTATTGTAGCACATTTCTCCGTAAGAAGCGATGTAATAATGAATAAAGGGTTCCAGCCTGGACAAAAATCCATCATTTAGTGAAGGTTTGTACCATTTGAACATAATTTAGATGGATAGATGGATACATAGATAGATAGATAGATAGATAGATTGATAGATATAAATAGATAGATAGATAGATAGATAGATGGATAGATGGATAGATGGATAGATGGATGGATGGATGGATGGATGGATGGATAGATGGATGGATAGATGGATGGATTGATAGATGGATAGTACTTTATTGATTGAAATTAAAATTAAAATTCCAGCAGCAGTGTACAAAATTGAGATGGAATTTAAAAAGTAAATAATGGCGGGTATAAATGGAAACAAAATGGAAAACTATTACAATAAGAATACAAATAAAAAGCAACAATGAGAATAAAAATATAACAAGAGAAACTAAGCAGTAGTGACCCATCCATCCATCCATCTTCTTCCGCTTATCCGAGGTCGGGTTGCGGGGGCAGCAGCCTAAGCAGGGAAGCCCAGACTTCCCTCTCCCCAGCCACTTGGTCTAGCTCTTCCCGGGGGATCCCGAGGCGTTCCCAGGCCAGCCGGGAGACATAGTCTTCCCAACGTGTCCTGGGTCTTCCACGTGACCTCCTACCGGTTGGACGTGCCCTAAACACCTCCCTAGGGAGGCGTTCGGGTGGCATCCTGACCAGATGCCCGAACCACCTCATCTGGCTCCTCTCCATGTGGAGGAGCAGCGGCTTTACTTTGAGTTCCTCCCGGATGGCAGAGCTTCTCACCCTATCTCTAAGGGAGAGACCTGGAAACTCATTTGGGCCGCTTGTACCCGTGATCTTATCCTTTCGGTCATGACCCAAAGCTCATGACCATAGGTGAGGATGGGAACGTAGATCGACCGGTAAATTGAGAGCTTTGCCTTCCGGCTCAGCTCCTTCTTCACCACAACGGATCGGTACAACGTCCGCATTACTGAAGACGCCGCACCGATCCGCCTGTCGATCTCACGATCTTCACTCGTGAACAAGACTCCTAGGTACTTGAACTCCTCCACTTGGGGCAGGGTCTCCTCCCCAACCCGGAGATGGCACTCCACCCTTTTCCGGGCGAGAACCATGGACTCAGACTTGGAGGTGCTGATTCTCATTCCGGTCGCTTCACACTCGGCTGCGAACCGATCCAGCGAGAGCTGAAGATCCCGGTCAGATGAAGCCATCAGGACCACATCATCTGCAAAAAGCAGAGACATAATCCTGCGGCCACCAAACCGGAACCCCTCAACGCTTTGACTGCGCCTAGAAATTCTGTCCATAAAAGTTATGAACAGAATCGGTGACAAAGGACAGCCTTGGCGGAGTCCAACCCTCACTGGAAACGTGTCCGACTTACTGCCAGCAATGCGGACCAAGCTCTGACACTGATCATCAATGTTTATTTATATAGCCCCAAATCACAAATGTCTCAAAGGACTGCACAAATCATTACGACTACAACATCCTCGGAAGAACCCACAAAAGGGCAAGGAAAACTCACACCCAGTGGGCAGGGAGAATTCACATCCAGTGGGACGCCAGTGACAATGCTGACTATGAGAAACCTTGGAGAGGACCTCAGATGTGGGCAACCCCCCCCCTCTAGGGGACCGAAAGCAATGGATGTCGAGCGGGTCTAACATGATACTGTGAAAGTTCAATCCATAGTGGCTCCAACACAGCCGCGAGAGTTCAGTTCAAAGCGGATCCAAGACAGCAGCGAGAGTCCCGTCCACAGGAAACCATCCCAAGCGGAGGCGGATCAGCAGCGTAGAGATGTCCCCAACCGATACACAGGCGAGCGGTCCATCCTGGGTCCCGACGAGCGGTCCATCCAGGGTCTCGACTCTGGACAGCCAGTACTTCATCCATGGTCATCGGACTGGAGGAGAAAAAAGAAAAGAAGCGGCAGATCAACTGGTCTAAAAAGGAGGTCTATTTAAAGGCTAGAGTATACAGATGAGTTTTAAGGTGAGACTTAAATGCTTCTACTGAGGTGGCATCTCGAACTGTTACCGGGAGGGCATTCCAGAGTACTGGAGCCTGAACGGAAAACCCTCTATAGCCCGCAGACTTTTTTGGGGCTCTAGGAATCACTAATAAGCCGGAGTCCTTTGAACGTAGATTTCTTGCCGGGACATATGGTACAATACAATCGGCAAGATAGGATGGAGCTAGACCGTGTAGTATTTTATACGTAAGTAGTAAAACCTTAAAGTCACATCTTAAGTACACAGGAAGCCAGTACAGGCGTAATGTGATCAAACTTTCTTGTTCTTCTCAAAAGTGTAGCAGCCGCATTTTGTACCAACTGTAATCTTTTAATGCTAGACATGATACGTTACAGTAATCGAGACGAGGCGTAACAAACGCATGGATAATGATCTCGGCGTCTTTAGTGGACAAAAAGCATACACACACAACAATTACAGTCCTCATGGGTTCTAGTTCTTTATTGTTTATTGAAATGAAGGGCTTCTCATTGTTCACGTAAAAGAGCTGTTCAAATGGCTGGATTCGTTCGCGAAGGTCCCACGCCTGCACCGCCCGTTAATGACTGCATGATCCCAGGGGGGGGGGGCTCAGACACTCTCCCAGTTACATAATTGATTGAAGCCGTGGGAAAGGACTTCGCCACCGCCAAAGCCTCCTCCGGGGACTGATGGGTTACGTTATTGAATGAGATGCGGAGAAATCGAAAACGTCGCAGATGTCACGTTCCGCCTAATTGCTGTTGAACGACTTCAAAATGAAGAGTTTCGGATGTCTCGGCGGGGGTGGATCGTAGTTTTGTGCGCGTGTCGGGATTTGTCTGGAGAGGAATCCTTCGCGGCAAAGGATGTTTCTCTTCCTGTTTCTTTGAGATTCAGCTAATACCTCCGACCCCTCTGGGTACGTGACTTTGGAGGCTGTGAGAAAAGGCACGGAGAAAAAAAAAAAAAAAGGTTTCCTCGGCTTTGCAAGTCGAACACTGGGATGCGGCTAAATATGACAGCGGGGCCCCCTGGGATTAGCGGGAGACGGGGGTTGGGTTGAGGGCCAAGGCACAGGTGAAGGTGGTTCCAAATGTGGTTTTGGGATCACCATTCCAGCCGGGGATCAATCGAGCGGTTACAGCAGGGGTAGGGAACCTATGGCTCTAGAGCCAGATGTGGCTCTTTTGATGACTACATCTGGCTCTCGGATAAATCTGAGCTGACATTGCTTAACACGATAAGTAATGAATAATTCAACTTGTAATCACAGTGTTAAAAATAACGTTCAAAATATAAAACATTCTCATGCTTGTTCAAGAAGTTGCATTAATGGTAAGAAGTCATTTTATTATTGGTTCGTGTGGGGCTTGTTGGACTCCTGGAGGTTCTTCAGACCACCAAGAGCCTGTTTTAGGGTTACAATATTGTTTTATTTTATTTTTCTCTCAGTTCTCTTTCGTCCTCACTCGCGCTCTGGCTCCAGCCCCAACCCCGTCTCACCTCCCGGCTGCTGCTTATAACAGAGCGACAGGTGATTAGATAACAAGGCCCACCTGGGCCTTGTACGCACCTGTCGCTGATTTAGAGGCCGGTCCTGGCAACATCCTGCTTCGCTGCAAGCCCACAGGCCACGCCCCCTCCACAGTTAGCTTCAGAGTAACAATGTTATTATAAAGAATAATAGACCTTTTATACTCTGGAAATGTTGTTCTTACTTAAAAATGCACGCATTTAGTTGTGTTTAGTATTAAAAAAAATATTATATGGCTCTTAGGGAAATACATTTTAAAATATTTGGCTTCTTGGCTCTCTCAGCCAAAAAGGTTCCCGACCCCTGAGTTACAGCGTGGACGCACCGGGAGGTACCAAGTAATCACAGTCGCAGAGAAAGGTCTCAACTAGGGATGTCCGATAATATCGGACTGCCGATATTATCGAACGATAAATGCTTTAAATCGGTATCGGTTTCAAAAAGTAAAATTGATGAATGTTTGGGAGAAGTACAGAGCGCCAATAAACCTTAAAGGCACTGCCTCTGCGTGCCGGCCCAATCACTTAATACCTACGACTTTTCACACACACAAGTGAATGCAAGGCATACTTGGTCAACAGCCATACAGGTCACACTGAGGGTGGCCGTATAAACAACTTTAACACTGTCACAAATACACGCCACACTGTGAACCCACACCAAACAAGAATGCCGAACACATTTCGGGAGAACATCTGCACCGTAACACAACATAAACACAACAGAATAAATGCCCAGAACATTTTGTATTTGATTGCTCTACATATTATGTAGCTTATGGGCTTCACGGTGAAAGAGGGGTTAGTGCGTCTGCCTCACAATACGAAGGTCCTGAGTAGTACTGGGTTCAATTCCGGGCTTGGGATCTTTCTGTGTGGAGTTTGCATGTTCTCCCCGTGACTGCGTGGGTTCCCTCCGGGTACTCCGGCTTCCTCCCACTTCCAAAG
Organism: Nerophis ophidion; assembly: GCF_033978795.1. Classification (NCBI taxonomy): domain Eukaryota; kingdom Metazoa; phylum Chordata; class Actinopteri; order Syngnathiformes; family Syngnathidae; genus Nerophis; species Nerophis ophidion. Next base: position 90,400,048 of record NC_084612.1, read on the forward strand.
ACATGCACCTGGGGATAGGTTGATTGGCAACACTAAATGGTCCCTAGTGTGTGAATGTTGTCTGTCTATCTGTGTTGGCCCTCCGATGAGGTGGCGACTTGTCCAGGGTGTACGCCGCCTTCCGCCCGATTGTAGCTGAGATAGGCACCAGCGCCCCCCGCGACCCCAAAGGGAATAAGCGGTAGAAAATGGATGGATGGATGGATAGATTACACATATATAATATATATATGTGTGTGTGTCTATATATGTGTGTGTGTGTGTATATATATATATATATATATATATATATATATATATATATAT
>NC_084612.1:90402853-90492853 GCF_033978795.1 Nerophis ophidion
GTCGATGTCACTCTTGTCGTTTAGTATTTCCTCTTTTTAGTTCCTGTCAGCACTCTTATTTTGTTAGTTTCCTCTCTTTCTCCCTGAGTGCTGTTTCACCTTAGCTGCGGCTGATTGACACCTGGCCACACCTGGTGTCAATCAGCCCACTCCCATTTGTACCTGCTTTTGTCCTCCGGTCAGTGCTGGATTATTGTCGCTCTCACGTATTTAACGTATTGCACGTCGATTCCGAATTGTCGATGTCCCTCTTGTCGTTGCTACCTGTCATGTCGTATTTTGTTAGATGTTTTTAGCTTACTGTTTTTTGTTCCCTGCTTCCAATTTGTCTTGATACAACCCGTGACGACTTTTGTTGTCGGTTTTGTTTTTGCTAGCTTCCATGCTAAGTTCCTTAGTTTGGTTTTGTTGTAGTATGTTATATTAAAACCATGTTTCCTTATTCAATGCCTGCCTCCATCTCTGCATCTTGGGGTTCGACACCAACTAACTCTGACAGAACCCTGAGAATTTTGATTAGGTTTTTAATATGGTTTTAAAAAGTAAAGTGATACTTTTGCCAAAGGTAACCTGACATTATTACTCAAGATTAAAAGCTCGATATTTATTTACGGGTTGAAAATAAACTGGTAGGAAATTCTTCGTATATTTTTGGCCCGGGAACCGGAATCATCCAACAAATATATTTAATACAGGATACTTCTTCTAGTGCACCGTTAGGGACTCTGTGCCAGAGACGTCATTTGGGGGGGGAAAGGAGGGCACGTGTCCCCTGCACTTTTCTTAAAAAGCAGTTTTGGTGCTTTGCACTTTTTACCGTCCCAAAAATAATGTTACGCTCTACTAAATGGAGACGAGTCAAACACTGGCACCAAGCGGAAAAAGGACCGTCCCTTACGGCCAGAGGTGGGTAGAGTAGCCAGAAATTGTACTCAAGTAAGAGTACTGTTACTTTAGAGATGTATTACTCAAGTAAAAGTAAGGAGTAGTCACCCAAATATTTACTTGAGTAAAAGTAAAAAGTATGTTGTGAAAAAAGTACTGAGTAACTGATGAGTAACCTGATTACGGCAACAAATAATGCACAAAAACATCAAAATAGCAATGAGCAAATTCAGAGCCAGGAATATCTCTTAAGCAACTAAAACAATAATATATATTAAATAATAATACATTAAAATAAAAAAAAAATAAGGCAAAATGAGCCACAATAACTTAACAGCACCATAGGCTCAGTAGGCATTTATCGATTGATTGATTGATTGATTGATTGATTGATTGATTAAAACTTGTATTAGTAGATTGCACAGTTCAGTACATATTCCGTACAATTGACCACTAAATGGTAACACCCCGATAAGTTTTTCAACGTTAATCAATTACTTAATAAATGACCAATACATACACACATATCATATATATATATACAGTATATAATTTATATTTATTTATTTTGCCGTTTTTGTTGACATGTTAAAGGTGTTTTAATGAACATGCATGCATGTTTAACATATAGATTCCTAACTTTCATGAAGACAAGAATATAAGTTGGTGTATTACCTGATTCTGATGACTTGCATTGATTGGAATCAGACAGTATAGTGCTGATAATGTCCACGTTTTCAAATGGAGGAGAAAAAAAAGTTCCTCCTTTCTGTCTAATACCACATGAAAGTCTTTGGTTTTTGGCATCTTATTTGTCCAGCTTCCATATTCGTTTTTATACACTTTACAAGAAATACATTGGCGGCAAACTCCGTAGCTTGCTCGCTTTCGGAGACTCTTGTTTTGTTAGCGCAGGCGCGATGGAGCGGCACTTTTATTGTGAAGACAGGAACTGTGCGATCAGTTTTTAGGCTTTTGACGGGAAGTACGGTTGAAATAAAAAGTGTCTTTTTTTCCTTTACACTTTTGATTGATTGGTTGATAGATTGAAACTTTTATTAGTAGATTGCACAGTACAGTATATATTCCCTACAATTGACCACTAAATGGTAACACCCCAATAAGTTTTTCAACGTTAATCAATTACTTAATAAATGACCAAGTCGAGGTGATCTACCTCATATATACATACACACATATCATATATACAAACATACCTTTATATATACAGTATATAATTTATATTTATTTATTTTGCTGTTTTTGTTTCATGTTAAAGGTGTTTTGATGAATATACATGCATGTTTAACATATAGATTCCTATCTTTCATGAAGACAAGAATATAAGTTGGTGTATTACCTGATTCTGATGACTTGCATTGATTGGAATCAGACAGTATAGTGCTGATAACGTCCACGTTTTCAACTGGAGGAGAAAAAAAAGTTCCTCCTTCCTGTCTAATACCACATGAAAGTCGTTTGTTTTTGACATCTTATTTGTCCAGCTTCCATATTCGTTTTTATACACTTTACAAGAAATACATTGGCGGCAAACTCCGTAGTTTGCTAGCTTTCGGAGACTCTTATTTTGTTAACGCAGGCGTAATGGAGCGGCACTTTTATTGTGAAGACAGGAACTGTGCGATCAGTCTTTAGGCTTTTGACGGGAAGTACGGTTTAAATAAAAAGTGTCTTTTTTCCTTTACACTTTTGATTGATTGATTGAAACTTGTATTAGTAGATTGCACAGTACAGTACATATTCCGTACAGTTGACCACTAAATGGTAACACCCCAATAAGATTTTCAACATGTCGGGTTCTACGTGTGACGGTCACGTGACCGCCTGGCTCTGTTTGATTGGTCCAACGTCACCAGTGACTGCATTTGATTGGTGAAACGCAGGCATGTGTAGTTCCTACTTTGAATGCGTGTCTAACAAAATCAAAACAAACAAAGCGTGCATTAACAGATCGATAAAAAAAAGTAGCGAGTAGCGACCTGATTGTAGATAAATGGAGTGGAGTAAAAGTAGCGTTTCTTCTCTATAAATATACTCAAGTAAAAGTAAAGGTATGTTGCATAAAAACTACTCTTAGAAGTACAATGTATCCCAAAAGTTACTCAAGTAGATGTAACGGAGTAAACCCACAAGCTTGTTGTGTGGCTCTGAGAGAAAAGACGGCTTCCGTTTCGCCGGCAAAAAAAAAAAAAACGCCCTAGCCGTCACGGCTGAGAGAATAAGAAAATATATTAATGGCTCACGTTCTTGTCTTTTGTTGCAGAGGACGATGGTTCGATCCTCAGCCGGGACACAAGAGGTAAACATTAAACTAAATCATCCTGTGAGCTTGAAAACAAAAACGAATACTAGTTATGTTTTTTTTTTTTGAACACTGTTCACTGTGGTGTTTTGTACGTTAAATGTAATTATTCAACACGCTGTTTCCCATTTATGAAGAAAACATGCTTACTGTTTAGTTGTTCACGCCACGCCCCCTCCACTCTAGCCAATTGTCTTCCTGTTCACATTTCAACTGATACGGTGCCAATTCCTGGTATCGGGGAAACAATTCCGCAATGTTCAGTACTTTTGTGTAAATAGATTGCTTGACGGTAAAATTCTATTTTTTCAAGTAACGTTGAAAAATAAGCTGATTATGACAACTGTGCTGTCGTGTTTTATTATTACATTTGGGTCTCATTTGCAATGCAGTTGCACTTCCAAGACATTGGATGTGAAGTGAAGTGAATTATATTTATATAGCGCTTTTCTCTATGGTAGAGTGGCTGTGCCAGCAACTTGAGGGTTGCAGGTTCGATTCCCGCTTCCTAGTCACTGCCGTAGTGTCCTTGGGCAAGACACTTTACCCACCTTGCTCTCAGTGCCACCCACACTGGTTTAAATGTAACTTAGATATTGGGTGTCACTTTATAAAGTGCCTTGAGTCACTTGAGAAAAGCGCTATATAAATATACTTCACTTCACTTTTCTCTAGTGACTCAAAGTGCTTTACATAGTGAAACCCAATATCTAAGTTACATTTAAAGCAGTGTGGGTGGCACTGGGAGCAGGTGGGTAAAGTGTCTTGCCCAAGGACACAACGGCAGTGACTAGGATGGCGGAAGCGGGAATTGAACCTGCAACCCTCAAGTTGCTGGCACGGCCACTCTACCAACCGAGCTATACCGCCCACTAGATGGCAGTACTGTATAGGCTGGTATGTAGCTTTTTCCAGGAAGCTGAATGTGTCACGTTGCGCCCTACAAAGCGTTTATACCATGGGTGTCAAACTCTGGCCCTTGAGGCAATATCAAATTAACATCAGAGCTGGCCCGCAGGTAACGCCACATTCACGGCTAATACTCATACTTGCCAATCCTCCCGATTTTCCCGGGAGACTCCCGAAGTTTAGGGCCCTTCCCGAAAATCTCCCTGGGCAACCATTCTCCCCATTTCCACCCGGACAACAATATTGGGAGCTTGCCTTAAAGGCACTGTCCTCTACAACAGGGGTCGGGAACCTTTTTGGCCAAGAATCCAAATATTTTAAAATGTATTTCTGCAAGAGTCGTGTAATATTTTTTTCAACACTGAACACAACTAAACTCGTGCATTTTTTAAGTAAGACCAACATTTCTAGATCATAATAGGTCTCTTATTCTTTGTAATAACATTGTTATTCTAAAGCTAACTGTGGAGGGGGCGTGGCCTGCAGCGAAGCAGGGTGTTGCCAGGACCAGCCTCGAAATCAGCGACAGGTGCATACAAGCTCCACCTGGGCCTTTTTATCTAATTTATAAGCAGCCGCCAGGAGGAGAGACGGGGTTGGGGCTGGAGCCAGAGTGCGAGCGAGAACAAAAGAGGAAAAAGACAATTGCTGGAAAGCAACTGAGAGACTTATTGAAAAATGAAAAAATATTGCAACCCTGAAACAGGCTTGGTGGTCTGAAGAACCCCCAGGAGGGCAAGACCTAAACTAACCGATAATAAATATATCACTTCTTACCCTTAATGCAACTTCTTGTAGGATGGATGGATTCAAATGCATGAGCATGTTTTATATTTTGAACATTATTTTTTAACAGTCTCAGCTCAGATTTACCCAAGAGCCAGATGCAGTTATCAAAAGAGCCACATCTGGCTCGCGAGCCATAGGTTCCCTACCCCTGCTCTTCAACATGCCGTCACGTCCTCTTTTCCTCCATATAAACGGCCAAGTCACGTAATATATGCGGCTTTCACACACACACACATACTTGGTCAAAATCCATACAGGTCACACTGAGGGTGGCCGTATAAAACAACTTTAACATTGTGACAAATATGCGCCACACTGTGAACCCACACCAAACAAGAATGACAAAACACATTTCGGGAGAACACCCGCACCGTAACACAACATAAACACAACAGAATAAATACCCAGAACCCCTTGCAGCACTAACTATACCGGAACGCTACAATATACACTCTTCGCCACCACCAAATCCCGCCCACCTCTTTTTTATTTTATTTTCGAATTTATTAGTCTGTGGGAAAAGTTAATGTTGTTATTTCCCTCAGAAGGCTACAAATAGAAAAGAGGCATTAATTGTTTTAATTAAATTGTATATAAAATAATCCACTGATGTTTTTTGAAAGTTGATTTTGGACTATTACGTTACATAAGCTCTGCCTGTTCCATGGGGGGAAGCCGGAGTACCCGGGGGGAACCCACGCAGTCACGGGGAGAACATGCAAACTCCACACAGAAAGATCCCGAACCCGGAATTGAACCCAGGATTACTCAGGACCTGCGTATTGTGAGGCAGATGCAGTAACCCCTGTTCCACCTTGCTGCCCGATTTAAGCCTTACTTGTTCAATATTCATTGCAAAACTTGTTTGGGTCCCTATTAAAAGGTTCACTAGGAAGTAACTTTTTCCAGGAAGCTGAATGAGTTATGTTGCGCCCTACAAAGCATTTATACTGTAAGTAATGCATGCATTAAACGCCAGTTGTTTGATTGTAACATTCATCTTAGTAGTAGTTTTCATTACCAAATTTGAAGGTCTTGAAATCGTCATGTAAAATCGCGAATGCCAATAGTAGCCTGTCTATGGCAAATCCAATGTGAGTTAGCATCAAGCTAGCAGATTTTGGAAGAGTGAAGCCATACTTTACGTTCGGGAGTTTTCTACCAAGCTTACTTTCTTTGTTGGTATGGAAAATTGCATTATTACTCAGTTGGAGTTTGTAGGAGGGAGCTCTCAGTGCTGCTTGAGTGATGGTTTACATGAGCCGGCGTTGAGTCTGCAACCGGACATAACGCCACGTGCAATAATGGTATCGAAATATGGCATCATTTCATTTTACGTGAATTGGTAGTACCGACTGAATTTGGTCGGTGCTGTACTGTATAGGCTGGTATGTTCTCTAACTAGGAAGTCACTTTTTCCAGGAAGCTGAACGAGTTATGTTGCGCCCTACAAAGTGTTTGTACTGTAAGTAATGCATGCATTAAACGCCGGTTGTTTGATTGTAACATTCATCTTAGTACTAGTTTTCATTACCAAATTTGAAGGCGTTGAAATCGTCATGTAAAATCGCGAATGCTAATAGTAGCCTGTCTATGGCAAATCCAATGTGAATTAGCATCAAGCTAGCAGATTTTGGAGGGGTGAAGCCTGACTTTACGTTCGAGCGTTCTCTACCAAGCATACTTGCTTTGTTGGGATGGAAAATCGCATTATTACTCAGTTGGAGTTTGTAGGAGGGAGCTCTCAGTGCTGCTTGTGTGATGGTTTACATGAGCCGGCGTTGAGTCTGCAACCGGACATAACGCCACGGTATCGAAATATGGCATCATTTCATTTTACGTGAATTGGTCCTCGGTAGTACCGACTGAATTTGGTCTGTGCTGTACTGTATAGGCTGGTATGCTCTCTAACTAGGAAGTAAGTTTTTCCAGAAAGCTGAATGAGTTATGTTGCGCCTTACAAAGTGTTTATACTGTAAGTAATGCATGCATAAACGCCAGTTGTTTGATTGTAACATTCATCTTAGTAGTAGTTTTCATTACCATATTCGAAGGTGTTGAAATCCATCCATCCATCCATTTTCTACCGCTTATTCCCTTTTGGGGTCGCGGGGGGTGCTGGCAATCGTCATGTAAAATCGTGAATGCTAATAGTAGCCTGTCTATGGCAAATCCAATGTGAATTAGCATCAAGCTAGCACATTTTGTAAGAGTGGAGCCTTACTTTACATTCGAGCGTTTATTATCAAGAATACTTGCTTTGTTGGTGTTAAAAATCTTGATATTACTCTTAGTAAGAGATTGGCTGAGTCCGCTCTCAGTGCTGCTTGAGTGATGGATTACGTGAGCCGGCGCTGAGTCTGCAAACGGACGTAACTTCACCTGCAATAACGGTATCGAAATACGGCATCATTTGATTTTACGTGAATTGATCCCGGGTAGTACCGACTGGATTTGGTCGCCGCCTATAAAAATACTAAAATCAAAATGTCGTCCCTCCTGCTGTTCCACTTCTAACACAACGTGCGGTTTCCCCTGACTGACGCAGAAAGTGTTGGACTTGACGCGGCGAGGACCGAGTGGCCAAACGATGCACTTCATTTGTTTTGCTGAAACACCAGAAAAGTCTGGGAGTCAATGGGCTGTGGTTTTGACTCAGAGTCAGCATTTATGTGCACTTGAAAGCTTTTCCATAACGACCAAGTGGACCTCCAGGCTGGCGCCGTCAATACCCTTTTGTGTACAACGCAAGGAGAGCGCCGGGCAACAGCCGCTCTGAGACGGCAACTTGTTTCTCACAGGTGAAGACATGTACACACATAGGTGTTTGTTCAAAATGGAACTGATGAATATTGATTCCCTGATGGATAATGAATGAAATATGCACCAATGTTGAGACGGATAGATAAATACATGTAGAGATATGAATAAAATGTTGGATGGATGTTTAAATGACCGGACAAACTAAAAAAATTCATTGAACAGAAAAATGAAAGAGTGGACAAAATAGAGATGGGACGTTTGCGAAAGAATCAGGTCTTTTGAGGTGAACGAAGGGAACCGATATCCAGTCATGAGGCTTTTATTTGCACATGCAAATGAGTCACAGTTACAATTTAGCAGCATTTGGATTAACTTTTTTTTTTTACAAAATAAACTATATTTTTACAAAAACTGTGTGTGTACATATATATATGTACATATATATATATGTGTGTGTGTGTATGTATATGTATATATACATATATATATATACACACACATATATACATACATATATATATATACACATACATATATGTGTGTGTGTATGTATATGTATATATACATATATATACACATACATATATGTGTGTATATATGTATGTCTGTATGTATGTATATATATAAATATGTGTATATATGTATGTATATATGTGTGTATGTATATATACATATAGATATATGCATGTATATGTATGTATGTGTGTATGTATATATAATATGTATATATATATGTATATGAATATATACAGTATATATATATGTATGTGTGTATGTATATATGTGTGTATGTATATATACATGTATGTATGTATATATATATGATGTATGTGTGTATGTATATATATCTATGTATATATGTATATATATATGTATATGAATATATATATACATTTTTGTATGTATGTATATATATGTATATATATATATATATGTATATATATATGTATATGTGTATGTATATATGTTTGTGTGCATGTATATGTATATATATACATGTATGTATGTATATATCTATATATATGATGTATGTGTGGATGTATATATATGTGTGTACAGTATATGTATACATATATACAGTATAAGTATATGAACATATAAACATATATATGTATATATATATATGTTTATATGTTCATATACTTATACTGTATATATGTATACATATACTGTACATATATGTATATTTACTGTGCTATACACATGAATGTATGGATGGTTGGATATATATACAGTGTGTAATAGATGTGCACAAATCTTTAAAACAAAATTTGTCATCACGATTTTGGCAGCTACGATTAAATAAGGGAGCTCTCCGGCGATATTAACATTTCCACATGGATGGCTAAGCAGATAGCTGGACAGACAGGGATACTGATCAATACATGTATTGATGAGTAGATGGATGGACAGACATTTTGATGAGTCATGTGCTGCATAAGGTCTAGATCAATAAAAGGTAGGTAGATGTTTTGATGTTTGAAAAGGATGCATTCATGGGCTGACTGTTAAACTAAATTACTAAAATAATTAGTTTTAAAAAGGGGGCAGATGAATATAAGAATATTATTCTTCCATCTGCTCCTTTCTGATCATGAAAATGTAGAAGAAACACAAAAAACAAACATGAAAGTGTCAATTGTACGTGGCTTGTATACATGCATTTTCATGAAAGGAATTTTTAAAAAATGAGGAAACTGAAACATTAGGTGAATGGAAAGACAAATGCATGGACGGATAAACAGATACATAGACGGAGGGATGAATAGTTAAATGGATTGATAGATGAATAAATGGATAAACAGATTAGGGTGAAAGAGAGGTGTTTATTGCATCATGCATTTAGTCTTTGATCAAATACAAGCGGTCAAGTAAGTATTTGCCAGGCTCCGCCACCACAAGCCCAAGGAGAATGCATTATGTGCAAGCCAAACTTTATCACTTCCATAAGTGCGAAAAAAACCTTAAAGACACTCTTCTGCTGTCTTGCAACATTTTAAACACCCTAACCCTTTGCGTCTGTCACCATGGAGACAACGTGTGGGGGGCCAATTGCTGAACACAACCTATATGTATATATGTGTGTGTGTGTGTGTGTGTGTGTGTGTGTGTGTGTGTATGTGTGTGTGTGTGTGCGTGCGTGCGTGCGTGCATGCGTGCGTGTGTGTGTATCAATCAATCAATCAATCAATGTTCATTTATATAGCCCTAAATCACTAGTGTCTCAAAAATGAGGACTATGAGAACCTTGGAAAGGACCACATATGTGGGCAACCCCCCACCCCCCCCCCCCCCCTCCCTCTAGGGGACCGAAAACAATGGATGTCGAGCGTGTCTAACATAGTCACATTTTTTGTTGTTGCACCATGACTAGGGAAGGTTGTTTGGATTGTGTCATATAAGTGAATGCTGTGATTTACTACCTTAAAGTTTGTTCAAGGGTCAGTGAGTGGATTAACTCGCAATGTACACTGAATGGCAGAGAAACCGAAGAATCCAGACACCCTCTGGTTATTAAGACTATTTAAAAAATAAAAAAATAAATAAAAAATAAAAAATAAAATATATATATATATATATATATATATATATATATATACACACATAATCTGTATATGACTGTGAGTGTGTGTGTGTATATATCAATCAATCAATGTTCATTTATATAGCCCTAAATCACTAGTGTCTCAAAAATGAGGACTATGAGAACCTTGGAAAGGACCACATATGTGGGCAACCCCCCACCCCCCCCCCCCCCTCCCTCTAGGGGACCGAAAACAATGGATGTCGAGCGTGTCTAACATAGTCACATTTTTTTTTGTTGCACCATGACTAGGGAAGGTTGTTTGGATTGTGTCATATAAGTGAATGCTGTGATTTACTACCTTAAAGTTTGTTTGTTCAAGGGTCAGTGAGTGGATTAACTCGCAATGTACACTGAATGGCAGAGAAACCGAAGAATCCAGACACCCTCTGGTTATTAAGACTATTTAAAAAATAAAAAAATTAAAAATAAATATATATATATATATATATATATACACACATAATCTCTATATGACTGTGAGTGTGTGTGTGTATATATCAATCAATCAATGTTCATTTATATAGCCCTAAATCACTAGTGTCTCAAAAATGAGGACTATGAGAACCTTGGAGAGGACCACATATGTGGGCAACCCCCCCCCTCCCACCCCTCTAGGGGACCGAAAGCAATGGATGTCGAGCGTGTCTAACATAGTCACTTTTTTTTTTGTTGCACCATGACTAGGGAAGGTTGTTTGGATTGTGTCATATAAGTGAATGCTGTGAATTACTACCTTAAAGTTCGTTCAAGGGTCAGTGAGTGGATTAACTCGCAATGTACACTGAATGGCAGAGAAACCGTAGAATCCAGACACCCTCTGGTTATTAAGACTATTTAAAAATATATATATATATATATATATATATATATATACATATGTAGGTGTGGGAAAATCACAAGACTACTTCATCTCTACAGAACTGTTTCATGAGGGGTTCCCTCAATCATCAGGAGATCTCCTGATGATTGAGGGAACCCCTGTCTAACATAGTCACATTTTTTTTGTTGCACCATGACTAGGGAAGGTTGTTTGGATTGTGTCATATAAGTGAATGCTGTGAATTACTACCTTAAAGTTTGTTCGTTCAAGGGTCAGTGAGTGGACTAACTCGCAATGTACACTGAATGGCAGCAAAACCGTAGAATCCAGACACCCTCTGGTTATTAAGACTGTTCAAAAAAAAATATATATATAAACACATATAGTCTGTCTGGCTATCCATTCATACATATACTGTATGTTTGTGTTTGTGTATATATATATATATATATCCATCCATCCATTTTCTACCGCTTATTCCCTTTGGGGTTGCGGGGGGCGCTGGTGCCTATCTCCGCTACAATCAGGCAGAAGGTGCGGTACACCCTGGACAAGTCGCCACCTCATCGCAGGGCCAACACAGATAGACAGACAACATTCACACTCACATTCACACACTAGGGCCGATTTTGTGTTGCCAATCAACCTATCCCCAGGTGCATGTCTTTGGAAGTGGGAGGAAGCCGGAGTACCCGGAGGGAACCCACGCAGTCCCGGGGAGGACATGCAAACTCCACACAGAAAGATTGAGATTGAACCCTGACTACCTCCGTATTGTGAGGCAGATGCACTAACCCCTCTGCCACCGTGAAGCCCTCCCTGTATATATACATATATACATATATATATATATGTACTAGATTGTAAATATTGTGTTGTTTGGACTAAAAATACCGAGCAATCAGTACTAAATCAAAAGTATAAAACAGCCATGACAGATAAAAAGCACCTGCAGGACCTTTGAAGGCCAACCAGCTAACATTTACTGGCGGGGACACAAATCATTTGGTTCATGAATGCTTTATTTGCGTGTTCTTTACCTTTTTACTACACAGTGGAGGCACACACATCACGCACGGACAGCAACAACATTTCACCGGATCGACCTTTGTGTTCCTGCCCCCACTCTTTGTGTAGCGCTTGACGTAATTTTGCGAGCTCGGATTGCAAAATGACCGAAGAAAGCAGACGCAACAAAATACCAAAGTCAAGACCTGGATTGATTTGAATCTCTTTTACGCAAACTACAGTTCTCGTCCATGCTTAGGGACGGCCATCACTCACATTTGAATCGATGCAGTACCAATCCCCCAGACCTGGGAATTCATACTGGCTCTCGACAGTACTATAGTGTGTTAATTCTTTGAAAATAACATGTTATATTTTTACTAGGGGTGGGCAAATTAATGCCTTAATTACGAGTTAACTCATCAATCTATTAACGCCGACAATTATTTTATCGCACATTTGCGTATGTTGTTTCCATGCTTTTATTTTGTTAACGCCTTTTCTTAACAAGATGGCGTGGAGGGGCTCTTGGTAAAGATGGAACATTTGGCAAAAATACCGGACAATTCTGCAAATGTCATGGCTGTCTTACAGCGTGGTCACTCCGGGATCACTTACGACCGCCAGACAATTCTGGATGTGGATAGATCGGGCCGTTTTGGACTGAATGAGGCGTGCTTGCTGGACCGGCTAGCTAGCATGGGAATACTTTGCCAGCTACATGTGAAGCAGCGGAGTATATGTGTTGTCTGTCTATTTATGAATAATGCAGACCAGGAGTGTTGGCTGAGTTCTTAACGTTTGCTTTCAGAGCGTGCATATCACAACATACAAGATGTCGTCATGGCGACACAACCTATACATGCTCCTCACTCCTGTTGCATGCTGGGTAGGGTAGTTCTTTTATTCCCTGGCTCATAACATCACAATATAGTGAACTCCTCCACTTGGGGCAGGGTCTCCTCCCCAACCCGGAGATGGCACTCCACCCTTTTCCGGGCGAGAACCATGGACTCGGACTTGGAGGTGCTGATTCTCATTCCGGTCGCTTCACACTCGGCTGCGAACCGATCCAGTGAGAGCTGAAGATCCCGGTCAGATGAAGCCATCAGGACCACATCATCTGCAAAAAGCAGAGACCTAATCCTGCAGCCACCAAACCGGAACCCCTCAACGCCTTGACTGCGCCTAGAAATTCTGTCCATAAAAGTTATGAACAGAATGGGTGACAAAGGGCAGCCTTGGCGGAGTCCAACCCTCACTGGAAATGTGTCTGACTTACTGCCGGCAATGCGGACCAAGCTCTGACACTGATCGTACAGGGAGTGGACCGTTTTACATGATCTATCAATAGTGTAATCACGCCCCCTCCCTGATCTCTGTGATCAATATTGTCTCAGCATGTTCGGCTGAAACTGGCAAGACTTGGGACGCCCCTTTTCCAAAATCTGTCCTGTCCAGCCGCCATGATTACAGCCAGAGAGAAAGACGGGAGGAAAGCGGAGGGGGCTGGGGGTTAGATTTTTGAAAAATAAGGGCTGCAAATGGAAGCTGAGAGGCGAGATGATGAATGCATGATTGTTTGATCGATTAATATTCAGCCCCCGGGGGGATTTACGGCGTCGGGGACTTCATTTCATGTTCGGCTGCTTTTGAAGCCATTAAAGGGATCACAGCGAGCGCATCCTTTGCCTTCTGTGGCTGCTGCAGCCCACACGGATGTAAACACAACATCTGCATACTGTACACACTGTACACACTGCACATATTGTACACACTCGCCGTACACACTGCACACACTGTATATATTGTACACACTCGCCGTACACACTGCACATATTGTACACACTCGCCGTACACGCGGCACACATGTAGCTCTATCCCTCCCTCCCTTCGCATGCTGAGCTTATGCCGAAGGTTCTCGCTTCTATCAGGAACAAAGGTTTACTTTTAACACCCCGAAGCGGGAATTTCAACACAATTGCTTTAGGGGACACATTTTCACAAAGATTAATACATGGGAGGGGGGGGGGGGGCACTTCCCTCATCCTATTATTCTTGCTTATACATTTTTTTTTTTTACATCAACGAAGGCCTAAAATACCAAGGAGAAACGTAGGAAAACACTCCAAGATCCTCTATGTGACAGGAGCACTCTGCCTTTTTAGAAACCTACTTCAAAAAGTGATAGTCGAAGATCCTCTATGTGACAGGAGCACTCTGCCATTTTAGAAACCTACTTCAAAAACACTAGTTAAAGATCCTCTATGGCATAGGAGCACCCTGCCATTTAGAAACTTACTGTAAAAATACTAGTCAAAGATCCTCTATGTGACAGGAGCACCCTGCCATTTGTATATATGTAAGTATGTATATATATATATATATATATATATATATATATATATATATATATATATATATATATATATATATATATATATATATATATATATATATATATATATACTGTAAATTAAAACGTATATATACATACATATATCTATATATGATTGATTGATTGATACTTTTATTAGTAGATTGCACAGTACAGTACATATTCCGTACAATTGACCACTAAATGGTAACACCCCAATAAGTTTTTCAACTTGTTTAAGTCGGGGTCCACGTTAATCAATTCATATATATATGTATGTGTCTATATACATATACATATATATATATACATATATATATATATACATATATATATATACATATATATATGTATATATATATATATATATATATATATATACACACATATATATATATGTGTGTGTGTGTGTGTGTGTGTGTGTGTGTGTGTGTGTGTGTGTGTGTGTGTGTGTGTGGGTAAAATCACAAGACTACTTTATCTCTACAGAACTGTTTCATGAGGGGTTCCCTCATATGTATATATACATATATGTGTGTGTATAGAAATATATACATGTGTATATATATGTATATATGTATATATATATATATATATATATATATAATGTAATTACATAGATATGAAAATAAACATAATTTAAAGGTGTGCATTCACAAAAACACAAGATTAATAAATTGTTTTTCTCTCCAAACTGATGGACTTCCTGTTTTATTGTCAAAGCTTCTCTTCCGTGAGAAGAAAAGTGCAATATTTTGAGGTGCAGAGAATTCCATGACCTTGTTTTTGTTATGCTTGAGCATGGACACCCGGCGGGCGGCGAGGCAGACAATGGAATGTAAAACCAGCGTTGTCGCTCACGTGCGAGGACACTTAATGCCCCGCTGCCTGGGTGTTGTGTTGATGATGAATAATCTCTTGAGTGTGTGAGTATTAAAGCCTCATCTTCTTCTTCTCTTCAGGTGGGAGGACACACCATGCTACCGATCCGCTGGATGCCTCCCGAGAGCATCGTGTACAGGAAGTTCTCCACGGAAAGCGACGTCTGGAGCTTCGGAGTCATCTTGTGGGAGATCTTCACCTACGGGAAGCAGCCCTGGTTTCAGCTGGGCAACAACGAGGTAAATAAGCACCGTATTTTCCCCAACTGTAGAGCGCGCTGCTATGTAAGCCGCAGGATTCAAAGCGGAGGGGGGGAAAAAGTAGCTGCTTGTAGTCCAAAATTTATGGCACATGTTCTGCACTGAAAACAACGTCAGAGATTTTAAATAATAAAAAAAAAGGCAGCTAAGTCGCCAGAATTTTACTGTAAATAATTAATTGTGGTACAGTTTTTAAATTTACTGTAATGCCCTGTAAAAACAATAACCATATACTTTACGATAAAAACTGGCAGATTATTGCCAGGATTCAACTATGACAGTAAAAGTGTTGCCGCGTTTCAATTTACTGTGAAAGCGACCGTAGATTTTGCGGTGGAAAAACTTACAGGTAAATCGCCAGAATTTTACTGTAATAATAAAAGTGGTATATTTTTTTCAATTTACAGGAATGTACTGTAAAAACAATTGATTTTACGGAGTGGAAAAAAACTACAATGCGCCTTAAAAACAACAACCGTAGATTTTACTGTTAAAAAACAGCAGCTCAGACACCAGAATTTTACTGTAAAAATGACAATAGTACTGTTTTTCCATTTACAGTAATGCACAGTAAAAAGAACTGTGGATTTTACTGTAAAAAAAAAAAAGAGATGTAATTTACCAGAATGTAACTGCAAATATTACAGTAGTACCATTTTTCAATTTACAGTAAAAAAAACAACTCATTTAACGTTAAAAAATAAAAATGGCGATGAGGTGGCGACTTGTCCAGGGTGTACACTGCCTTACACCCGAATGCAGCTGAGATAGGCTCCAGCGACTCCCTGCGACCCTAAAAGGGACAAGCAGTAGAAAATTGATGAATAGATGGAAGGTGAATCACCAGAATTTTACTGTGAATATAACAGTGGTTCCGTTTTTCAGTTTACAGTAATGCACCGTAAAAACAACCATTGTTTTTACGGAGAGCAAAAAACTACAATGCACCTTAAAAACAACAACCATAGATTTTACTGTTAAAAAAATGGCAGCTCAATCACCAGAATTTTACTGTAAAAATGACAATAGTACTGTTTTTTTTTCATTTACAGTAATGCACAGTGAAAAGAACTGTGGATTTTACTGTAAAAAAAAAAACGGGTAGGTAATTTACCAGAATGTTTGTACATTTTTCAAATTAATCTAAATAAAAACAACAAATTTTTACGTTAGAAAATAAATCTGGCAGGTGTAGATGGAAGGTGAATCGCCAGATTTTTACTGTAAATATAACAACGGTACCGTTTTTCAGTTTACAGTAATGCACCGTAAAAAAAAAAAGACTTCGATTTTGCGGTAAAAAAAAAAAAAAAAAAAATGGCAGGTCAATCGCCAGAATTTTGTAGTAAAATTAAAAGCGGTACCGTTTTTCCATTTACAGTAACGCACCTTAAAAACAACAACCATAGATTTTACTTTAAAAAAACGGCAACTCAATCACCAGAATTTTACTGTAAAAATGACACTAGTACTGTTTTTTTTTCATTTACAGTAATGCACAGTAAAAATAACTGTGGATTTTACTGTAAAAAAAAACGGGTAGGTAATTTACCAGAATGTTTGTACATTTTTCAAATTAATCTAAATAAAAACAACAAATTTTTACGTTAGAAAATAAATATGGCAGGTGTAGATGGAAGGTGAATCGCCAGAATTTTATTGTAAATATAACAGCGGTACCGTTTTTCAGTTTACAGTAATGCACCGTAAAAAAAAAAAGACTTACATTTTGCGGTGGGGAAAAAAAAAAATGGCAGGTCAATCGCCAGAATTTTGTAGTAAAATTAAAAACGGTACCGTTTTTAATTTTACAGTAACGCACTGTAAAACAACAACCATAGATTTTACTTTTGTCTGGACTGGACCTGGTTTTAAAAACCTTTTAGACAAGTCTAATTCCATTAACAACCTGGTCTGATGAAGATAAGGTTATTTTTTATAATCTTTTTTCAATAAAATAAAATGAGATAAAAAAAAGGAAAACAATGACTTTTTTTGGGGATAAAAAAGAAAGTAAAATCATATAAAACAATTACATAAAAAATAGTAATTAATGATAGTGTTCGTGGACCGGCGACACACACAATCATGTGTGTTTCAGGGACTATGTCCCTTGCAGACTGTGTTATATATGTTGTGGGAACCAGCATTTTGGTAGCAGAAAGAAACAACCCTTTTTTGTGTGAGTGGGTGTGAATGGGGGAGGGAGGGGGGGGTTTTCTTTGGGGGGGTTGATGCACTGATGGAAAGTGTATTTTGTGTGTTTATGTGTTGATTTAATTAAAAAAAAAAGCGCTGCGGGAAACCCTGGTGTGTTGAAGGATTGACATGAGATACACAGGTCCCTCATTTATTCCCAGAAGTACCGGAAAATAATACATAATCATTTCAATAAATAAATATTATCAGGGAAAATTGATGTGTTTGTGCGCGCTCAGTGGTACACTTAAAATCAGTCTTAAGTTAAGATGTCTTCTTTAAAAAAACGTCCCATAGGAATGTTATTTCATTAAAGCGTCACACCTCTAAAAAGTCCTTTATCACCTGCCAGAGGTGTCAACCAATCAGCAGCTTGCACCTGTTTGCCTCCTTGTGACCAGCATTCACTCAAACATTTAAAATAGCGTATGTGTGTGTGTGTGTGTGTGTGTGTTAAAGCTTTTAAATGTGACGGGAAGTCGCAGATCTTGTGATTCTGACATCACGTTCCGACACGTCTGCCGTTGCCATGACTACCAGTCGGAGGAAGGAAAGCCCGTTATTTCATAGAACTGGTTTCAAACCCACTTTGTTCCACACGGCGAAACAAATAATCCGTCCCAGGGTCAAACATTACTGTGTCCTTCAGGCCACATCTATCGATGGATCCCACTCAATAAGAAATCATTTTTTATAATTTATTTGAGATATTTTGGAAAAGGTGGTAATACAGCATCAATCACAAAAGAAGCCCACTTGGAGAGTACCCTATGACCAAAAGACAAATATAATGTAAGTTGGTGTTCACGGGCATTGCAACTGTCCTCGTCTCCAGTTCTTGGGATGTGTGCTTATATAATTACATTTTTAAAAAGATGATTTAAGTAGAACCATAAAAGCTTTTACTACCTTTTAGGTGTAGAAAGAAGTTGTTAAAGAGACGTAAAAACAATCCGAGACTAAATCTGTACATTTGTACCTTTTGCAATATTGTTACTGTCATACACGTGTAAAAAGTATATAAAATATTCATTAAAATCTATAACCCTACAGGTGTAATTTTAAGTGCAATTTCAGCATTATTAACAGTCTTTCAAGTGTAAAAGGAAGCTGTTTTTTTCAGCGGAACCTCTAAGACTCATACTTTACTTTTTTTCACTAACTTAACAGTCGTACAACTCAGTCATACAACCTGGTATTTAACACATGCTAACTGTTAGCATGCCAACTTTTTTTTAGCTAAACAAATAAAGAGTCGTACCTGACTTATGCTGACTTCTAACATGTTAACGTTAGCATGCCGACATTGATTTGCTAAATTGTTGAACAGATTTTCCAGCTCATTACCCCATAGCCATATAACTTGGTAATCAACACAGGCTAACTGTTAGCATGCTAACTTTTTTTAGTTAAACAAATAAAGAGTCATATAACTTCGTACGTGACTTATGCTGACTTCTAACATGTTAACGTTGGCACGCCAAAATTGATTTGATAAATTGTTGAACCGATTTTTCAGCTCATTACCCCATAGCCATATAACTTGGTAGTCCAAACAGGCTGTTAGCATGCTAACTTTTTTTTAGCTAAACAAATAAAGAGTCATATAACTTCGTATGTGACATATGAAAACGTCTAACATGATAACGTTAGCATGTCAACATTGATTTGCTAAATTGTTAAATCAATTTCTCAGCTGAATACCCCATGGCCATATAACTTGGTAGTCAACACAGGCTAACTGTTAGCATGCTAACCTTTTTTTAGTTAAAAAAAAAGTAATATAAATTCGTAAGTGACCTATAACTTCTAACATGTTAACGTTAGCATGCCAACATTGATGTGCTAAATTGTTGAACCAATTTTCAGCTGAATACCCCCTAGCCATTTAACTTGGTAGTCAACACAGGCTAACTGTTAGCATGCTAGCATTTTTTTAGCTAAACAAATAAAAAGTCATATAACTTCGTACGTGACTTATGCTGACTTCTAACATGTTAAGGTTAGCACCCTAACGTTGATTTGCTAAATTGTTGAACCAATTTTTCAGCTGAATACCCCATGGCCAAGTAACTTGGTAGTCAACACAGGTTAACTGTTAGCATGCTAACATTGTTTTAGCTAAAAAAATAAAAAGTCATATAACTTCGTACGTGACTTATGCTGACTTCTAACATGTTAAGGTTAGCACGCTAACGTTGATTTGCTAAATTGTTGAACCAATTTTTCAGCTGAAACCCCATGGCCGTATAACTTGGTAGTCAACACAGGCTAACTGTTAGCATGCTAACATTGTTTTAGCTAAACAAATAAAGAGTCATATAACTTCGTAGGTGACATATGCTAACCTCTAACATGTTAACGTTAGCATGCACACGTTGATTTGCTTAATTATTGAACCAATTTTTCAGCTCATTACCCCATAGCCATATAACTTGGTAGTCAATACAGGCTAACTGTTAGCATGCTAACTTTTTAAGATTTTTTTTTCAGCTGAAAAAATAAGTCATATTAGTACATAAGTGCTTGACATGTGCTAACTGTTAACATGTTATTGTTAGCCTGCTAGCATGCTAACATGAATTTGCTAACTTTTTCAAACAATTTTTCAGCTGAATACACCAGAGCCATATAACTTAGTACTTGACATATGCTAACTCTAAACATGTCAACGTTGGCATTTTAGCATGCTATCAATGATATGCAAACTTTTTGAACCAATTTATTAGCGGAACCTTAGAGCATAAAACGTGGTACTTCATCCATGCTACATGTTAGCATGCTAACTAACATCTGCATTCAAAAAAAAATGTAAAACTAATTTTACAGTCGTGGAACTTCAGAGTCATATAACTTGGTACTTGACACATGCTAACTGTTAACAAGCTAACATTTTAGCAATTATTTTAGCAAGTTTTGACGCCTTACTCCTAAGAATCCTATACCTAGGTATTTTAAACATACCAGTTGTTAGCATGCTAAAAAAATGTCACCAAACACCTCAAAGTCGTATAACTTAGTGCTTGACATATGCTAACTTTTCACATGTCAACGTTGGCATGTTAACATTAATATACTAACATATTAAAGCAATTTATCAGCGGAATAACCCAGAGTATATAACTTGGTACTTCACCCATGCTAACATTTGCATGCCAAAAATGTTGTAGCCAATTTTACAGTCATACAACTTGGCACTTGACACGTGTGTACTGTTAGCATGCTAACGCTTGCATGCTAACTCTTTCAGCAATTTTTTGCAGCCTTAATCCTCAGAGTTGTACAACTCAGTACTTTAAACATGCTAGTCGTTAGCATGCTAAAATCTTTTCACCAAACACCTTTGAAGTTGTATAACTTTGTATTTGACGTTTGGTAACTTTTAACATGTCAACGTTGGCATGTTAACATTTATATGCTAACTTTTTAAACCAATTTTTATCAGCGGAATACCCATGAGTATATAATTTGGTACTTCACCCATGCTAACATTTGCATGCCAAAAATGTTGTAGCTAATTTTACAGTCATACAACTTGGCACTTGACATGTGTTTACTGTTAGCATGCTAACTCTTTCAGCAATCTTTGCAGCCTTACTCCTCAGTCGTACAATTAGGTACATTAAACATGCTAGTCGTTAGCATGCTAACATTTTTCGGCGATATTTTGCTGACAAATCCTTTAAAGTTATATAATTGAAACATGCTAACTTTAGCATGCTATCGTTCCTGTCATTTTTTAGTGGCGGTTCAGCGCATTTGCTAGTCCACCTTGGCCATACCCAACCACAAATAATCTTTGTTTTGACAGCCACCATACTGCGCTAAAGCAAGCAGGTTCTATGGTTATCAGCACGTTTTCCCCGATTGCTGCCTCTACTGCTACATGCCCCCCCCCGAAAAATCACCCAAAAAGCCAGAATAAAAGCACAAGTGTTGTGGCATTCCAACTCTGAAACTCTGTTCCAGTTTAGCGGTGGATTGAAAAGTGAACAAATAAGACTCTGCTGTTTGTTGTTTATTTAGCGACGTTTGTTGTACCTCCAAAATGGAAGCAAATTAGTCCCGCTTTTCTCAGATGCCGTGTAATTTGTGTGTGAAATCGACTCTGTTGCGTGTCTGTGTGTGTGTGTGTGTGTGTGTGTGTGTGTGTGTGTGTGTGTGTGTGTGTGTGTGTGTGTGTGTTCTGGCAATTCTTACTTAATGGGGACATCGCTGTGTTTACACAGTCATATTTAGGGGACCTCTGACGGTATGGGGACAAAAACACAGGACCCCTGAAGGGAAACCTTTTTAAATGATAGTCAGATCTATTCTGAAGATGCCTAAGTGATTTTCAAATTTGTGTGAATTATGCAAAATTATTTACATTTGGTCACCATCAACCTTATTAGCTCTTTTTTCCCCAGGGTCCCCAGTAAGTATGATCAGCACATTACTTCATCAATCCAGAGATTTGAAGACGTGTATGAGCTAACTGGGGAGTGGCCATTTTACCTCATTTTTTTTATGCCTCCACAACTTGTAGAAAGGGTGGTCCCCACAAGTCCTGAACAACAACTTGGTCCCCATTCTAAATGATAACGTGTGTGTGTGTGTGTGTGTGTGTGTGTGTGTGTGTGTGTGTGTGTGTGTGTGTGTGTGTGTGTGTGTGTGTGTGTGTGTGTGTGTGTTCTGGCAATTTTTACTTAATGGGGACATCGCTGTGTTTACACAGTCACCTTTAGGGGACCTCTGACGGTATGGGGACAAAAACACAGGACCCCTAAAGGGAAACCTTTTTAAATGATAGTCAGATCTATTCTGAAGATGCCTAAGTGATTTTCAAATTTGTGTGAATTATGCAAAATTATTTAAATTTGGTCACCATCAACCTTATTAGCTCTTTTTTTCCCAGGGTCCCCAGTTAGTCTGAACGGCACATTACTTCATCAATCCAGAGATTTAAAGATGTGCATGAGCTAACTGGGCAGTGGACATTTTACCTCATTTTTTTTTATGCCTCCACAACCTGTAGAAAGGGTGGTCCCCACAAGTCCTGTACAACAACTTGTTCCCCATTCTAAATGATAACGTGTGTGCGTGTGTGTGTGTGTGTGTGTGTGTGTGTGTGTGTGTGTGTGTGTGTGTGTGTGTGTGTGTGTGTGTGTGTGTGTGTGTGTGTGTGTGTGTGTGTGTGTGTGTGTGTGTGTGTGTGTGTGTGTTCTGGCAATTCTAACTTAATGGGGACATCACTCTGTTTACACAGTCATATTTAGGGAACCTCTGACGGTATGGGGACAAAAACACAGGACCCTTAAAGGGAAACCTTTTTAAATGATAGTCAGATCTATTCTGAAGATGCCTAAGTGATTTTCAAATTTGTGTGAATTATGCAAAATTATTTAAATGTGGTCACCATCAACCTTATTAGCTCTTTTTTTCCCAGGGTCCCCAGTTAGTATGAACGGCACATTACTTCATCAATCCAGAGATTTAAAGATGTGCATGAGCTAACTGGGCAGTGGACATTTTACCACATTTTTTTTATGCCTCCACAACCTGTAGAAAGGGTGGTCCCCATAAGTCCTGAACAACAACTTGTTCCCCATTCTAAATGATAACGTGTGTGTGTGTGTGTGTGTGTGTGTGTGTGTGTGTGTGTGTGTGTGTGTGTGTGTGTGTGTGTGTGTGTGTTCTGGCAATTTTTACTTAATGGGGACATCGCTGTGTTTACACAGTCACCTTTAGGGGACCTCTGACGGTATGGGGACAAAAACACAGGACCCCTAAAGGGAAACCTTTTTAAATGATAGTCAGATCTATTCTGAAGATGCCTAAGTGATTTTCAAATTTGTGTGAAATATGCAAAATTAGTTAAATTTGGTCACCATCAGCCTTGCGATGAGGTGGCGACTTGTCCAGGGTGTACCCCGCCTTCCGCCCGATTGCAGCTGAGATAGGCGCCAGCGCCCCCCGCGACCCCAAAAGGGAATAAGCGGTAGAAAATGGATGGATGGATGGTCACCATCAACCATATTAGCTCTTTTTTTCCCGGGGTCCCCAGTTAGTATGAACGGCACATTACTTCATCAATCAAGAAATATATAAAGATGTGTATGAGCTAACTGGGCAGTGGCCATTTTTACCTCATTTTTTTTATGCCTCCACATCCTGTAGAAAGTGTGGTCCCCACAAGTCCTGATCAAAAACCTAGTCTCCATTCCAAATGATAACCAGTGTGTGTGTGTGTGTGTGTGTGTGTGTGTGTGTGTGTGTGTGTGTGTGTGTGTGTGTGTGAGGGCGTCGACCCCTTCCCCCGCATAAGCATCAGTGTTAGTAATTACTCGGCATTGGAAGTAAAAAAAAAAAAAAAAAAAAAAAGCATCTAATCCTGCTCTAGCTGTAAAATGGAGACAATTAGGACGTTAGGCGAGTGAAAAAGGGGAGGAAGGTGTGAAAATAAAAGCTGCGAGTGTAAACACACGCTAACGGAGTCACGTTGTCAAAACACCAATTAGTCACGGGCCTAATTGGCAGACGGGTCCAACAAAGGAAACAGATCAGTCACACGCCCACGCTTGATGAGACACATTTATCTAGGACACACCTCAAATATTAATACACAGAATAATAATGTCAATATAAACAAGTATCAAAGCACTAGAGTTGCATATTACTCACAGTAACAAACGTGTCCGCATCATTCATTACTGCTTAATGTCATGAAGTTGGTGTCACCACGGAAAACAGATCACCATTTCACTATTGATTAAACCTTTTTAACATCCCACACTACGAAATAATAAGAGTACGTATCATTTCTGCTGATATCGTATCGGATAAATATATCAGTACCGGACAATACTCAGTGTGTAGTATCACGGTGGCAGAGGGGTTAGTGCGTCTGCCTCACAATACGAAGGTCCTGCAGTCCTGGGTTCAAATCCAGGCTCGGGATCTTTCTGTGTGGAGTTTGCATGTTCTCCCCGTGAATGTGTGGGTTCAACTCCGGCTTCCTCCCACCTCCAAAGACATGCACCTGGGGATAGGTTGATTGGCAACACTAAATGGTCCCTAGTGTGTGAATGTTGTCTGTCTATCTGTGTTGGCCCTGCGATGAGGTGGCAACTTGTCCAGGGTGTACCCCGCCTTCCGCCCGATTGTAGCTGGGATAGGCGCCAGCGCCCCCCGCGACCCCGAAAGGGAATAAGCGGTAGAAAATGGATGGATGGATGGATAGTATCAGTATCGTACCAGAAGGGGTACACCACTACCCGGAAGTAATTACATTGTTGGGTTTTTTCACCCAAAATGTGCAAAAAAAACTTAAATGTTTACTGCGGCTTCTCAGGAAGAGACAACCCATTGGCATGTTTGTTGAAGTTGGCACTTTAGCAACTCAACAGAGCATCTAAAAAAAACTAAAAAATGTTGAAATGAAAACCATTTTGTTATTTTTTTACAACAGCAGAGACGACCAAACGACAACAAACATAAACAGCCGTGAAGCAATTCCTTGCATTTTTTTTTTATTTCCAACTTTCTGTTGTTGCCAACATGGTGACGCTAACAAGTTGTTGCTAACAAGCTGTCGCCAACAAGTTGTCGCCTACAAGTTGTCTCCTACAAGTTGTCGCCTACATGTTGTCGGCAACTAGTTGTCGCCAACACGGTGACGCAAACAAGTTGTTGCTTGCCAACCCTCCCGGATTTTCCGGGAGAGTCCCGAAATTCAGCGCCTCTCCCTTAACCTCCCGGGACAAATTTTCTCCCGAAAATCTCCCGAAATTCAGGCGGAGCTGGAGGGGGCGTGGCCTCCAGCACACAGTGAGGACAGCCTGTTTTCACGTCCGCTTTCCCACAATATATACAGCGAGCCTGCCCAATGACGTTATAACTGTAGAAAATTATCGAGGGCGAGTTCTTGGTTTCTTATGGGGGTTTATTGTTGGGCAGTTTCACAACATATAACAACAGCGGTCACGTTTTCATCTACCGTAAAGCAGTTCGTCTGCCGTAAACAGCAATGTTGTGACACTCTTAAACAAAACAATACTGGCATCTACTGTACATGCACATGGTTAGAAAAATAGTGACAGAGAACAGAACAAGGATGGATGATTCAACCCTTAACTCAACAATGAGTAAATGAGTGGTATGTGTGTGTATACGTCTAAATAAATGAGCACTGAAATTCAAGTATTTATTTTATTTATATATATATATGTATTTCATGGTGTTGCTGACAAGGTGCGTGTTGTGTGGGCAGGTCATCGAGTGCATCACGCAGGGCCACGTCCTGGACCGCCCCCGCATCTGCCCCAAGGAGGTCTACGACATCATGCTGGGCTGCTGGCAGAGAGAACCCCAGCAGCGACTCAACATCAAGGACATCCAGAAGGTTCTGTTCGCCATGGGGAAAGCCACGCCCGTCTACCTGGACATCCTGGGCTAGGCCCCGCCCACGACCCGCTCCACTGTCGAAGAAACAACAAGGTTTTTTTGGGAAGGACTTAAGTGCCTGCAACACTTTTGGATATAGTGGATATAAAAACACACCGGAAAAAAAAAAAAACTTTTACATTTTGTTTACTTGCGTGTGAGCTGTACAGTTTGAAGACTTTGAAGTCCCCCCCCTCCAAAAACCACCAACCCCTAAGGAGAAGGGCCACGTAGTAACCAAGACCACCACAGCTAGAACCTTCCCCCGGCTTTTGGTTTTATGAATATATATAGAAATATGACATATATTTTATATTTATTTCCTTTGGGTCCAGGTCCTGTTGCGCGCTAAGGGCTGGTCCTCGCCCGAGACGCCAAACAAACTTTTGGTCCGGGGCGACCTCCGAGACGGACGCCTTACTTGCACTCCGGAGGAGAGGACCTTCTTCCCCGCCAGACAAGTGACAAATCTATTTTAATTTCGCAGGAAAAACCAACAAAAAAAAGAGAAGAATGTACATATTGTAAAGTTTACGTGTCAAAGTTGTGTTAACTTATTGTTTCCCCACGCTCTTGTACCGCGGTCCGCGCGCCGTCACTTTAAGACGGCTTTTCCACACCAGTCGAAAAATGCTTCTTCCCCCCCGATTTTGAGTACAAACCGCTATTTTTGGTTTCAAGAAACGTTCGGCGTTAATAATTGAACGTGGTCTGTGCTCAGCCCGAGACGCTCGCTTAAAGAAACCGCCGCCGCCGACGCTATCCAGAGAAACAACAAAAATCTTTATTTTCTTTTTTTTGAAAGCAGTATAGCAAAGTTTGTGGTTTGTTCATATTTGAGAGATGGCTCCAAAAGTTTGCAGCTGTGCTAAAGCTGCGAAGCGTTACATCCACGAGTACTACCAGGGAGATAATTGTCGTGACGAAAAGATACTAACGAAAAAAGACGTATTCCGTTGCAAATTTTAGCTTCTTGTTACGTCCTGAAGAAAAATATAGCCGCAACAAATGTGGAAGGAGACAATGTTTGGGGGAGACCAGGCCAAATTACGATTTTTTTTTTTCCCCGTAACATCGCAACTTTATTTTCACATCATTGTTAAATTTCTCAAAACTTTCCTTGCAAATATTCAGTCATTTGGAATTATGAATTTATTGTAGTGTTATGTCACATTCCAATTTTAATCGAAATTAATTCATTTTAATTAGCCGCAAAACATGTGGAAGGAGACAATGTTTGGGGGAGACCAGGCCAAATTACGATTTTTTTTTTCCCCGTAACATCGCAACTTTATTTTCACATCATTGTTAAATTTCTCAAAACTTTCCTTGCAAATATTCAGTCATTTGGAATTATGAATTTATTGTAGTGTTATGTCACATTCCAATTTTAATCGAAATTAATTAATTTTAATCAGGCGCAAAACATGTGGAAGGAGACAATGTTTGCGGGAGACCAGGCCAAATTACGATTTTTTTTTTCCCCCGTAACATCGCAACTTTATTTTCACATCATTATAACATTTCTCAAAACTTTCCTTGCAAATATTCAGCCATTTGGAATTATGAATTTATTGTAGTGTTATGTCACATTCCAATTTTAATCGAAATTAATTCATTTTAATTAGCCGCAAAACATGTGGAAGGAGACAAGGTTTGGGGGGGACCAGGCCAAATTACGATTTTTTTTTTCCCCGTAACATCGCAACTTTATTTTCACATCATTGTTAAATTTCTCAAAACTTTCCTTGCAAATATTCAGTCATTTGAAATCTTGTTAAATTTCTCAAAACTTTCCTTGCAAATATTCAGTCATTTGGAATTATGAATTTATTGTAGTGTTATGTCACATTCCAATTTTAATCGAAATTAATTAATTTTAATTAGGCCCAAAACATGTGGAAGGAGACAATGTTTGCGGGAGACCAGTCCAAATTACGATTTTTTTTCCCCTTAACATCGCAACTTTATTTTCACATCATTGTTAAATTTCTCAAAACTTTCCTTGCAAATATTCAGTCATTTGGAATTATGAATTTATTGTAGTGTTATGTCACATTCCAATTTTAATCGAAATTAATTTATTTTAATTAGCCGCAAAACATGTGGAAGGAGACAATGTTTGGGGGAGACCAGTCTAAATTACGTTTTTTTTTCCCCGTAACATCGCAACTTTATTTTGACATCATTGATACATTCCTAGAAACTTTCCTTGCAGCGATTTAGTCATGTGAGATTCTTACTTTATTCTTTGGCTTTTTATAACTCAGAAAACCAGAAAATATACTTAAAGTAGAAATATTACGTGAAAACATCGGAAATGTTACGTTGTTTTTCTTTCGGGGAAAATCTCGTAATATTACAATTTAGCTACATTGTTCCAGCTACTCCTGCTTTGTTTACATAAAGCTATTTTTTTTAATGTCACATTCGAATTTGAGTCTCTTTATTTTTTAGAAATTAAGAAATTCTTTCATCGTAATTTTTTTCCTCCGTAACATCGCAACTTTATTTTCACATCATTGTTAAATTTCTCAAAACTTTCCTTGAAAGTATTCAGTCATTTGAAATCATGGATTTATTGTAGTGTTATGTCACATTCCAATTTTAATCGAAATTAAGAATTTCTTTCAACGGAATTTTTTTTGTCCCGTAACATCGCAACTTTATTTTGACATCATTGATACATTCCTCAAAACTTTCCTTGCAGCGATTCAGTCATGTGAGATTCTTACTTTATTCTAGTGGCTTTTTATAACTCGGAAAACCAGAAAATTTACTTAAAGTAGAAATATTATGAGATAACATCGGAAATGTTACATTGTTATATTACAATTTAGCTACATTGTTCCAGCTACTCCTGCTTTGTTTACATAAAGCTATGTTTTTTTAATGTCACATTCGAATTTGAATCTCTTTATTTTTTAGAAATTAAGAATTTCTTTCATCGTAATTTTTTTCCTCCGTAACATCGCAACTTTATTTTCACATCATTCTTAAATTTCTCAAAACTTTCCTTGCAAATATTCAGTCATTTGGAATTATGAATTTATTGTAGTGTTATGTCAACTTCCAATTTTAATCGGAATTAAGAATTTCTTTCATCGTAATTTTTTTTTTCCCGTAACATCGCAACTTTATTTTGACATCATTGATACATTCCTCAAAACTTTCCTTGCAGCGATTTAGTCATGTGAGATTCTTACTTTATTCTAGTGGCTTTTTATAACTCGGAAAACCAGAAAATTTACTTAAAGTAGAAATATTATGAGATAACATCGGAAATGTTACATTGTTATATTACAATTTAGCTACATTGTTCCAGCTACTCCTGCTTAGTTTACATAAAGTTGTTTTTTTAATGTCACATTCGAATTTGAATATCTTTATTTTTTAGAAATTAAGAATTTCTTTCATCGTAATTTTTTTCCTCCGTAACATCGCAACTTTATTTTCACATCATTCTTAAATTTTTCAAAACTTTCCTTGCAAATATTCAGTCATTTGAAATCATGGATTTATTGTAGTGTTATGTCACATTCCAATTTTAATCGAAATTAAGAATTTCTTTCATCGTAATTTTTTTTTTCCCGTAACATCGCAACTTTATTTTGACATCATTGATACATTCCTCAAAACTTTTCCTTGCAGCGATTTAGTCATGTGAGAGTCTTACTTTATTCTAGTGGCTTTTTATAACTCGGAAAACCAGAACATTTACTTAAAGTAGAAATATTATCAGAAAACATCGGAAATGTTACCTTGTTATTCTGGGGGGGAAGAAAATTCTAATATTACAGTTTAGCTACATTGTTCCAGTAACTTCTACTATGTTTCCATTAAGCTATGTTTTTTTTTATGTCACATTCCAATTTTAATGTTTTTATCTTTGAGAAATTAAGAATTTCATCGTAATTTTTTTTTTCCTAACTTTATTTTCACGTCATTGATACATTTGTCAAAACTTTACTTGCAGATATTTAGTCACGTGAAAATATGATTTTATTGTAGTGGGCTAATATAACTCGGAAAACCAGAAAATGGACTTAATGTAAAAAATGTTACGGGAAAACATCGGAAATGTTACGTTGTTATTCGGGGGGGAAAACATTTCGTAATATTAAAATTTAGCTACATTGTTCCAGCTACTTCCACTTCGTTTACATAAAGCTATGTTCTTTTTATGTCACATTCAGATTTTAATCTCTTTATCTTTGAGAATAAGAATTTCTTACATCGTAATTTTTTTTTCGGTAACATCGTAACTTTGTTTTCACTTTATTGATACATTTGTCCAAACTTTCCTTGAAGATGTGAAATTATGACTTTATAAAAGTGGCATTTTCCGACTCGGAAAAAAAAAACAGAAAATGGACTTAAAGTAGAAATATTATCAGAAAACATCGGAAATATTACGTTGTTATTCTGGGGGGGAAGAAAATTGTAATACTACAGTTTAGCTACATTGTTCCAGTAACTTCTACTATGTTTCCATTAAGCTATGGTTTTTTTTATGTCACATTCCAATTTTAATGTTTTTATCTTTGAGAAATTAAGAATTTCTTCCGTCGTAATTTTTTTTTCCTAACTTTATTTTCACGTCATTGATACATTTGTCAAAACTTTACTTGTAGATATTTAGTCACGTGAAATTATGATTTTATTGTAATGGGCTAATACAACTCGAAAAAACAGAAAATGGACTTAATGTAAAAAATGTTACGAGAAAACATCGGAAATGTTACGTTGTTATTCGGGGGGAAAAACATTTCGTAATATTAAAATTTAGCTACATTGTTCCAGCTACTTCCACTTTGCTTACATAAAGCTATGTTCTTTTTATGTCACATTCCGATTTTAATCCCTCTGTCTTTGAGAATTAAGAATTTCTTACATCGTAAAAAAAAATTCGGTAACATCGTAACTTTATTGATGCATTTGTCCAAACTTTCCTTGAAGATGTGAAATTATGACTTTATAAAAGTGGCTTTTTATGACTCGGAAATCCAGAAAATGGACTTAATGTAGAAATATTATCAGAAAACATCGGAAATGTTACGTTGTTATTCTGGGGGTGAAGACAATTGTAATATTACAATTTAGCTAGCAGACCCTGAAAGTCCTGATTAAGTTTACCGTCATGTTTGTTTTTGTCTTCTCGTTTGTTTTCACTTTTAGAAAAAGGAAGTTGGCCACGTGCAAACTCGACTGGTCCCCCTGACGCCGCTAGCCAGCTAACTCCGCCGGGACTAAACAAACCAAATTAGCCGCTAATTAGCCGACTTCCCACCAGCTGCGAGATGATATTTGTTCTCTTTAAATCGGCGGATCCAAGGTCGCTGCCTCACTTTGCTTCCAGTTCATTAAAAAGCCGCTGGATGCTCTCAATCAAAAGGCTTTTTGATGATTCCCGTTTCGCGGATAAATTCCCCCAAAATGTCAGACTGGAGAGTACTTTATCGCTTTATCGTCCTTCCGCGCTTATTTCCTCTTTATCAGCGCCGCACCACTCAAAAGTCCTCGCCGTCGTGGCCTTTAGCGTAGCGGGCGACGACGAACTGATAAAAACGATTTTTCCCCGCCTCGAGCACAGGCTTGAATTTATCCCCCATTAAACGTTGATTCCCGGCAAAATAATCAGCGCCAACAGGTGGCGCTCTGTGCCAATTATGGTCTGTCACGTATGGAAATATGCTAGGGGGGGCGGAGCTTCAGGAGGCTACGTCATTTCCGGCCCCGTTCACAGCAACACGGAGTATTTTTTTCAAACGCTCGTTCCGGTTATCCAGGTCGAGATGGCCGGCTTGAAAAAAAATTTATAATTCAAACTTTACGAGAAATAATTCATCGGTTTGAAAAAATATATACTTGATAGGCTTTGTGGCGTTGTGTACATGCTGCAATACATGTTTGTGTCGTCGCTTCATCGCCATGGTTACCAGAGAGTGTTCGGGCCACGCCGACATTTTTTTTCCGTTTTTCCGAAAATAAAAATATTAAGCAGAAAAATTCAGATATTAATATATTATTCGTCAATATGAATGACTTTTGTTCATCGTAAATCTGTAAAAAAAAAAAAAAATGCTACTTCATTTGAGTAAATTACGACGTTAATCAGGTGAAATGACGTTTTCTTCCTCATGTTACGACAATTTCACGCAGTAAAAATCTGATAATTTTGCTACTTAATTTTTTTTCCAAAATGAATGACTTTTATTCGTCTTAAATGTATTAAAAAAAAATACTTCTTCATTTGAGTAAATTACGACGTGAAGCTGGTAAAATAATGACGTTTTCTTCGTCATGTTACGACAATTTCATTGTGTTATTACGCAGTAAAATTCTGGTAATATTGTTATATTAATTTTTTCCAAATTACTTTATTTGAAAAAAAATACTGATTAATTTTCGTAAATTACGACATTAATCTGGTAAAATGACGTATTATTACGTGTTAAAATTCTGTAAATTTTGCTACTGAATTTTTTTCCCAAATGAATAACTTTTGCTCATCATAAATCTATTTTTTTTAAATAATACTAATTCATTTGAGTAAATCACGACTTTGATCCGGTGAAATGATGACATTTTCTTTTTTGTTACAATTTTTTCGTGTTATTTTGTGGTAAAATTCTGGAAATTTTGCTACTTAATTTTTCCCCCAAAATAAAAACTTTTGTTCATCATAAATCTATTTAAAAAGATAATAATAATACTAATTCATTTGAGTAAATTACGACGTTCATCTGGTGAAATGACGACGTTTTCTTCTTCGTTAAAATTTTTTCGTGTTGTTACGCGGTAAAAATCGGGAAATTTTGCTACTCCATTTTTTACCCCAAAATGAATAAATTTTGTTCTTCATAAATCTGTTTAAAAAAATAATAATAATTAATTTGACTAAATTACGATTTTGATCTGGTGAAATGATGACATTTTTTTCTTCGTTACAATTTTTTCATTTTATTACTCAGTAAAATTCTGGAAATTTTGCTACTTAATTTTTCTCCCAAAATGAATAACTTTTGTTAATCATAAATCTATTTTTTTTAACTAATCAATTTGACTAAATTACAACTTTGATCTGGTGAAATAGTGATGTTTTCTTCTTTGTTACAATTGTTTTGTGTTATTACGCGGTAAAATTCTGGAAATTTTGCTACTGAATTTTTTTCCCCAAAAATGAACACATTTTGTTCATCATAAATCTTTTTTTTTTTTTTTTTTGACTAATTAAATTGACTAAATTACGACTTCGATCTGGTGGAATTATGACATTTTCTTCTTCGTTACAATTTTTTCATTTTATTACGCGGTAAAATTCTGGAAATTTTGTTACTTCATTTTTCCCCCAAAATAAAAAACTTTTGTTCATCATAAATCTATTTAAAAAATAATAATAATAATACTAATTAATTTGAATAAATTTCGACTTTCATCTGGTGAAATGATGACGTTTTCTTCTTCGTTACAATTTTTTCGTGTTGTTACGCTGTAAAAATCTGGAAATTTTGCTACTCCATTTTTTTCCCCAAAATAAATAGATTTGTTCATCATAAATCTATTTAAAAAAAAATAATAATTACTTTGAGTAAATTACGACTTTGACCTGGTGAAATGATGACATTTTCTTCTTCGTTACAATTTTTTCATTTTATTACGCGTTAAAATTCTGGAAATTTTGCTACTTAAATTTTCCCCCAAAATAAATAACTTTTGTTCATTATAAATCTTTTTTTTTTTTTTAAATAATAATAATAATTAATTTGAGTAAATTTCGACTTTCATCTGGTGAAATGATGACGTTTTCTTCTTCGCTACAATTTTTTCGTGTTGTTACGCTGTAAAATTCTGGAAATTTTGCTACTCCATTTTTTTCCCCAAAATGAATAGATTTGTTCATCATAAATCTATTTAAAAAAATAATAATAATTACTTTGAGTAAATTACGATTTTGATCTGGTGAAATGATGACATTTTCTTCTTCGTTGTACGCGGTAAAATTCTGGAAATTTTGCTACTTAATATTTCCCCCAAAATGAATAACTTTTGTTCATCATAAATCTATTTAAAAAAAAATAATAATAATAATAATTAATTTGAGTAAATTTCGACTTACATCCGGTGAAATGATGACGTTTTCTTCTTCGTCACAATTTTTTCGTGTTGTTACGCTGTAAAATTCTGGAAATTTTTCTACTCAATTTTTTCCCCCAAAATAAATACATTTGTTCATCATAAATCTATTTAAAAGAATAATAATAATTACTTTGAGTAAATTACGACTTTGATCTGGTGAAATGATGACATTTTCTTCTTCGTTACAATTTTTTCATTTTATTACGCGGTAAAATTCTGGAAATTTTGCTACTTAATTTTTCCCCCAAAATAAAAAACTTTTGTTCATCATAAATCTATTTAAAAAATAATAATAATAATAGTAATTAATTTGAATAAATTTCGACTTTCATCTGGTGAAATGATGACGTTTTCTTCTTCGTCACAATTTTTTCGTGTTGTTACGCTGTAAAATTCTGGAAATTTTGCTACTTAATTTTTCCCCCAAAATAAAAACTTTTGTTCATCATAAATCTATTTAAAAAGATAATAATAATACTAATTCATTTGAGTAAATTACGACGTTCATCTGGTGAAATGATGACGTTTTCTTCTTCGTTAAAATTTTCTCGTGTTGTTACGCGGTAAAATTCGGGAAATTTTGCTACTCCATTTTTTACCCCAAAATGAATAAATTTTGTTCTTCATAAATCTGTTTAAAAAAATAATAATAATTAATTTGACTAAATTACGATTTTGATCTGGTGAAATGATGACATTTTTTTCTTCGTTACAATTTTTTCATTTTATTACTCGGTAAAATTCTGGAAATTTTGCTACTTAATTTTTCTCCCAAAATGAATAACTTTTGTTAATCATAAATCTATTTTTTTTAACTAATCAATTTGACTAAATTACAACTTTGATCTGGTGAAATAGTGATGTTTTCTTCTTTGTTACAATTGTTTTGTGTTATTACGCGGTAAAATTCTGGAAATTTTGCTACTGAATTTTTTTCCCCAAAAATGAACACATTTTGTTCATCATAAATCTTTTTTTTTTTTTTTTTTGACTAATTAAATTGACTAAATTACGACTTCGATCTGGTGGAATTATGACATTTTCTTCTTCGTTACAATTTTTTCATTTTATTACGCGGTAAAATTCTGGAAATTTTGTTACTTCATTTTCCCCCCAAAATAAAAAACTTTTGTTCATCATAAATCTATTTAAATAATAATAATAATAATAATAATTAATTTGAATAAATTTCGACTTTCATCTGGTGAAATGATGACGTTTTCTTCTTCGCTACAATTTTTTCGTGTTGTTACGCTGTAAAATTCTGGAAATTTTGCTACTCCATTTTTTTCCCCAAAATAAATAGATTTGTTCATCATAAATCTATTTTAAAAAAAATAATAATTACTTTGAGTAAATTACGACTTTGACCTGGTGAAATGATGACATTTTCTTCTTCGTTACAATTTTTTCATTTTATTACGCGTTAAAATTCTGGAAATTTTGCTACTTAAATTTTCCCCCAAAATAAATAACTTTTGTTCATTATAAATCTTTTTTTTTTTTTTAAATAATAATAATAATTAATTTGAGTAAATTTCGACTTTCATCTGGTGAAATGATGACGTTTTCTTCTTCGCTACAATTTTTTCGTGTTGTTACGCTGTAAAATTCTGGAAATTTTGCTACTCCATTTTTTTCCCCAAAATGAATAGATTTGTTCATCATAAATCTATTTAAAAAAATAATAATAATTACTTTGAGTAAATTACGATTTTGATCTGGTGAAATGATGACATTTTCTTCTTCGTTGTACGCGGTAAAATTCTGGAAATTTTGCTACTTAATATTTCCCCCAAAATGAATAACTTTTGTTCATCATAAATCTATTTAAAAAAAAATAATAATAATAATAATTAATTTGAGTAAATTTCGACTTACATCCGGTGAAATGATGACGTTTTCTTCTTCGTCACAATTTTTTCGTGTTGTTACGCTGTAAAATTCTGGAAATTTTTCTACTCAATTTTTTCCCCCAAAATAAATACATTTGTTCATCATAAATCTATTTAAAAAAATAATAATAATTACTTTGAGTAAATTACGACTTTGATCTGGTGAAATGATGACATTTTCTTCTTCGTTACAATTTTTTCATTTTATTACGCGGTAAAATTCTGGAAATTTTGCTACTTAATTTTTCCCCCAAAATAAAAAACTTTTGTTCATCATAAATCTATTTAAAAAATAATAATAATAATAGTAATTAATTTGAATAAATTTCGACTTTCATCTGGTGAAATGATGACGTTTTCTTCTTCGTCACAATTTTTTCGTGTTGTTACGCTGTAAAATTCTGGAAATTTTGCTACTCAATTTTTTCCCCCAAAATGAATAGATTTGTTCATCATAAATCTATTTAAAAAAATAATAATAATTACTTTGAGTAAATTACGACTTTTACCTGGTGAAATGATGACATTTTCTTCTTCGTTACAATATTTTCATTTTATTACGCGGTAAAATTCTGGAAATTTTGCTACTTAATTTTCCCCCCAAAATGAATAACTTTTGTTCATCATAAATCTATTTTTTTTTTAAATATAATAATAATAATTAATTTGAGTAAATTTTGACTTCCATCTGGTGAAATGATGACGTTTTCTTCTTCGTTACAATTTTTTCGTTTTGTTACATTGTAAAATTCTGGAAATTTTGCTACTCAATTTTTTCCCCCAAAATGAATAGATTTGTTCATCAGAAATCTATTTAAAAAAAAAAAAAAATTACTTTGAGTAAATGACATTTTTTACCTGGTGAAACGATGACATTTTCTTCTTCGTTACAATTTTTTCATTTTGTTACGCGGTAAAATTCTGGAAATTTTGCTACTTAATTTTTCCCCCAAAATGAATAACTTTTGTTAATCATAAATCTATTTTTTTTAACTAATCAATTTGACTAAATTACAACTTTGATCTGGTGAAATAGTGATGTTTTCTTCTTTGTTACAATTTTTTTGTGTTATTATGCGGTAAAATTCTGGAAATTTTGCTACTGAATTTATTTCCCCCAAAAATGAATAACTTTTGTTCATCATAAATCTTTTCTTTTTTTTTAAATATAATTATATTGACTAAATTACGACTTTGATCCGGTGAAATGGTGACATTTTCTTCTTTGTTACAATTTTTTCATTTTATTACGCGGTAAAATTCTGGAAATTTTGCTACTTAATTTTTCCCCCAAAATAAAAAACTTTTGTTCATCATGAATCTATTTAAAAAAAAATAATAATAATAATAATAATTAATTTGAATAAATTTCGACTTTCATCTGGTGAAATGATGACGTTTTCATCTTTGTTACAATTTTTTCGTGTTGTTACGCGGTAAAATTCTGGAAATTTTGCTACTTAATTTTTCTCACAAAATAAATAACTTTTGTTCATTATAAATCTATTTAAAAAATAATAATAATAATTAATTTGAGTAAATTTTGACTTTCATCTGGTGAAATGACGACGTTTTCTTCATCGTTACAATTTTTTTGTGTTGTTACGCGGTAAAATTCTGGAAATTTTGCTTCTCAATTTTTCCCCCAAAATGAATAGATTTGTTCATCATAAATCTATTTTAAAAAATAAATAAATAACTACTTTGAGTAAATTACGACTTTGACCTGGTGAAATGATGACATTCTCTTCTTCATGTTACGACAATTTTACCGTGATTTTACACTGTAAAATTACGACGTATTTTTTTCCCAAAATATGACTTTTATCTATCATTCATTTATTGAAAAGAGAAAATACTACTTCAATTTAGTAAATTTCGACTCTCATCTGGTGAAATGATGACGTTTTCTTTTTCGTTGTTACGCTGTAAATTCTCGAAATTTTGCTTCTCAATTTTCCCCCCAAAATGAATAGATTTGTTCATCATAAATCCAATTTAAAAAAAAATAATAATTACTTTGAGTAACTTACGTTTTTGAGCTGGTGAAATGATGACATTTTCTTCTTCATGTTACAACAATTTTACCGTGTACTGTAAAATTGCTACCTATTTTTTTTCCCGAAATATGACTTTAATCTATCATTCATTTATTGAAAAGAGAAAATACTACTTCAATTTAGTAAATTGCGACTTTAATCT
The DNA here is from genome assembly GCF_033978795.1 of Nerophis ophidion. Lineage (NCBI taxonomy): Eukaryota > Metazoa > Chordata > Actinopteri > Syngnathiformes > Syngnathidae > Nerophis > Nerophis ophidion. The sequence goes on from NC_084612.1 coordinate 90,441,316, forward strand.
GGTAAAATAATAACGTTTTAATCTGTTCATGGCGTGGCCCTCGGTACTCCTCGGTACTCCTTGGTACTTCTTGTTACGTACGTTAGCGAACATTTTGAGTTTCCACATGCTAACATGAGCGGGTCATCCAAGCCCACATGGACTTTGTGCATCGATGGCGTCGACACACACACACACACACACACACACACACACACACACACACACAAATTTGGGGACATGTACATGTGTTTGCGATCGTTTTCAGGGTAAAACCACGTTCCTGCTTTTCTCTTTTTCCCGGAGGAACTAACGCCACACTCTAATGATTTTTGCTTTTCTTCTGTGGGATCAGACGACGATGATGACGACGATGATGATGATGTACATGCTAACAATATGGAAATGTGCGCTACAGTATATACAGTAAGACTCCATCATAGATCTTTGTATTCATGTGACTCTCTTAAGAAAATGTCTTCAAACAATCACGTGACTTCTGTCCTGTCTTCTCCAATCTCTTCTGCCAGCAAACGCCATTCACGGGCTTCACTACACGTCCCAAAATGACGCTGACATCGGTTGTTTAAATTTTCTATTTGACTTTCTCAATGATGCGTTTTTTATTTGCATGCTTTTTTTCGACTCAAATTTAGCCACAGACAAGAATCCTATTGGTTTTGAAAGCAGGTGTGCTCGTCTTAACCGTCAATAATCAGTTTTTAGTGTGCAAGCATCCTATTGATTGATTTAGATCTAAAGTAAGAAAAAAAAATCATAAAGAAATAAATATATATGGGGAAAAAATAAAATAATAGAATAAAAAAAATACATAGAAATACAAAAATAAATGGAAAAATATATTTTTGTCAGCGATCTTTGAATGGGATTGTGCTGAAAATTTTAATTTCCTCTCAGGGATTAATAAAGTGTTTCTGATTTCTGATTCTCATATAGAAAATAAAAATATAAATAGAAAAAAAATAAAAAGGAAAAGAAAAGAAAAGTGAATAAATAAATAAATGGGAAAAATAAAGAGAAATATAGAAAGAAAATTTGAAAAAATAAACAGAAAAGAATAAAAAAAGGTACTTCAAAAAATACACGGAAAATAATTAAAAGAGAAAAAAATACAAGAAAAGTAGAAAACATAAATAAGGGGACAAAACTGAAAACAAATAAATAAAATAATAGTATAAAAAATAAATAAATACATAGAAAAGCATAAATAAATGGAAAAAATTAAGAAAGAAAAATAAATGGAAAAAATATTTTATTGTCAGCGATCCATGAATGGGATTGTGCTGAAAATTTTAATTTCTTCTCAGGGATTAATAAAGTGTTGCTGATTTCTGATTCTCATATAGAATATAAAAATATAAATAGAAAGAAAAAAGAAAAGAAAAGTGAATGAATAAATAAATGGGAAAAATAAAGAGAGAAATATAGAAAGAAAATTAGGAAAAAAATAAACAGAAAAGAATAAAAAAAGGTACTTCAAAAAATACACGGAAAATAATTAAAAGAGAAAAAATACAAGAAAAGTAGAAAACATAAATAAGGGGACAAAAATGAAAACAAATAAATAAAATAATAGTATAAAAAAAATACATTGAAATACATAAATAAATGGAAAAAATTAAGAAAAGTAAAGAAAAATGAATGGAAAAAATATATTTTTGTCAGCGATCCATGAATGGGATTGTGGTGAAAATTTTAATTTCCTCTCAGGGATTAATAAACTGTTTCTGATTCTCATATAGAAAATAAAAATATACATAGAAAAAAAAATAAAAAAGAAAAGAAAAGTGAATAAATAAATGAGAAAAATAAAGAGAGAAATATAGAAAGAAAATTTGGAAAAAATAAACAGAAAATAATAAAAAAAGGTACTTCAAAAAATACACGGAAAATAATTAAAAGAGAAAAAATACAAGAAAAGTAGAAAACATAAATAAGGGGACAAAAATTAAAATAAATATAAAATAAATAATTGGGGAAAAAATTAAAATCCAAATGTTGACTGCTAGGTTTTTGGGTTCCTTGTGAATATTTCAGACCAAACACCTTCTTGATTTTTAATTAGTTCACATTTAAATGAGTCAAATGAAAAAAAATAGTAATAATAAATACATTTTTAAAAAGTGGTGTACCTCGCCTTCCACCTTTGGTGCCTGAGATAGGCACCAAAGGGAATAAGCGGTAGAAAATGGATGGATTTTTAAAAAGCGGTAAATTTAGGCTTAGGCTGTTGCCCCCGCGACCCCACCTTGGATAAGCGGAAGAAGACGGATGGATGGTAAACTTATTGATTTAAAAAGAAATAATAAACATCTATCTATTTTCTACTGCTTGTCCCTTTCGAACAGAATAGTCTAAATGTTGACTGGTGTATTTTTTAAGGTTTCTTTTAAATTCTCTTAAAACATTATTATTAAATATAAGTCGTCATTATTTCACTTCTAAAATAGTCTTGTATAATGAAAAAAAAAAAAAGACTAAATTAGTACATAAAATAGGAAAAACAAATTAATCAACAGGAAAGAAAAAAAATGGCCATACAAGGAAATATAAATAAATAAAAAAAAACAGGATGTGATCAAGTCAAAATGTAATCCGCCCAAAGCGAGCACCTTATTGATTTTGTAGTCCGTCCTACAAGAAACAAAGACGTTAGTTGCTGAGGATTTGAATCCCAGCCAGTTTGTATTCCAGGTGAAAGGTGGACGAGAAGGTGGAGAGGTTGCTCTCTCGTGCTCACATGAACACATGAACACATGAACACATGCATCAGTTAGTCAAGCATTCTATTGCTTTTGAACAATGTCGGATCAAATTCCTCTGATCAAGTTTGGGTCTAAAGGTGGACTGTGAGTCCAGGCTCACTTACTGCTGTCAGAACAAGAACATTATTGACTTTTCAACGATGGCTAACTTACTAGTTGTTTGATTTCCCACTTGACTTGTGTTCAGTCTTTCAGGGATCATTCTTTGTCAAAGCACCCTATTGCTTCTTTTGCATGATGGCTGAGGAACACATGTGACCCAGAAGGTTTAAATATAATGAATGCAGGTGTTAAAACTATATATATATATATATATATATATAGTTTTAACACCTGCATTCATTATTAGTGCAACACAGCAAGCACCCTATTAATTTTCACACAAAATCACCACAAAATGCTTGACAACAGTACTACAATATAATATATATATGTATGTATGTGTATATATGTATATATATATGTATATATATGTGTGTGTGTGTTACTACAGTACTATAATATATACATATACATATAAATATAAATATATATATATATATATATATTTTTTTTTTTTACTGCAGTACTGCAATGTAATATATATTACTATGGTACTACAAAATAATATATATTACTGCAGTACTGAAATATAATATATATATTGCTACAGTACTACTATATAATATATTACTACAATATAGTATATATATACATATATATATATATATATAACTACAGTACTACAATATAATATATATTACTATAATATATATATATATATATGTTTCTACAATACTACAATATAATATATATTACTGTTACATATATATTACTACAGTACTACAATAAAATATACATATATATTACTACAGTAATATAATATATATTATTACAGTACTACAAAATACTATATATATTACTGCAATATAATATATATTACTACAGTACTACAATATGTATATTACTACATATAACATAAACACTACTACAACACTACAATATAATATATAGATATGACTACAATACTACAATATAATATATACATTACCACTGTACTACAAAATAATATATATATTACTGCAGTAGTATAATATATATATATATATATATTACTACATATAACATATATATTCCTACAGTACTACAATATAATATATAACTTACTACGATACTATAATATAATATATACATTACTACAGTACTACAAAACAATATATGTATATATATATTACTACAGTTGTACAATATGATATATATATATTACTACAATATAATATGTATATTACTACAGTACTACAACATAATATATATATATATATATATATATATACATTACTACAGTAGTATAATATATGTATATATTACTACAATATAAAATGTATATTACTACAGTAATACGGTATAATATATATATATATATATATATATATATATATATATATATTACTACAGTACAACAATACAACATAATCATTACAGTACTACAAAATATATATATTTATATATATTCTAGTACATTACTACAATATAACATGTAGTTGCATGTTCTCCCCGTGAATGCGTGGGTTCCCTCCGGGTACTCTGGCTTCCTCCCACTTCCAAAGACATGCACCTGGGGATAGGCCCCTCCCACCTCCAAAGACATGCACCTGGGGATAGGCCCCTCCCACCTCCAAAGACATGCACCTGGGGATAGGCCCCTCCCACCTCCAAAGACATGCACCTGGGGATAGGTTGATTGGCAACACTAAATGGTCCCTAGTGTGTGAATGTTGTCTGTCTATCTGTGTTGGCCCTGTGATGAGGTGGCGACTTGTCCAGGGTGTACCCCGCCTTCCGCCTGATTGTAGCTGAGATAGGCGCCAGCGACCCCCGCGACCCCGAAAGGGAATAAGCGGTAGAAAATGGATGGATGGATGGATATTACATTGCCACAATATAATCTAATACTACAATATAGTATATATATATATATATATATATATATATATATATATATATATATGTGTATATATATATATATATATATACACTATATATATATATATATATATATATATATATATACTACAATATAACATAGTACATATAACATAATACATGAATATATATATATGTATATTCATATATAATAAAATAAGTATAACAAATATATGACTACATAACATGCAGAATATAGTACATACAATAGAACCTGGTCAGTACACAGAACAGATAATATACATGAGATGTATATAAAGAATGTACATAATGACAAATACATGTAGTATATGTGTGTGGTGTAGAAGTACACTACAAATACTGCAGTAGTACATGTTTCAATTTGCATGAACATCAGTTGATGTTCAGTAAGATTCATTTCCTGCTAAAAAAAAAAAAAAAAGAAATTTTTGATTGATTGATGACTTTTTTGTGTTCCCTTTTTGCTCTTCATCCTTTCCTGCTGGCTGGGCCACACGTGGATGGTTTTTATATATATATATATATATATATATATATATATATATATATATATATATATATATATATATATATATATATATATATATATATATATATATATATATATATATATGTATATATATATGTATGTATATATATATATATATATATATTTATTTATTTATTTATATATATATATATATATATATATATATAAAGAAATAAATATATATATATATATATATAGTTTTCTGAAGCCAGCACATTCACAATAATAATAATATCATGCTTAAAATAGACTTCACTATCATTTCTTTACACTTGGATACATTTTTACCACACAGGAAATAAGACACATACACATGATCTGTTCCAGGGTCAAACTGTGTCCATCTTCAAACCTTTAGGAACTGCAAATTGTCCACGTATTCTTCCCTATTGTTAGTGTAAAAAGAAGCTAAACACTTTTTCATATTAGGACATAAAAAAAGTGCTATTTTATAACACTGATTTTGAAAAAGTGTTATCAGTAAATGTTTCAATTTTTGTTGAACTTTAAACACTTAAATATTGTTCTACCGCTTCAGATCTATCCATATATATATATATGTGTGTGTGTGTGTGTATATATATGTGTGTGTATATGTATATATATATACATACATGTATGTATATATATATAATATATATGTATTCGTGTATACATGTATGTATGTATAATGTAATATATATAAATATATATGTGTATGATTATGTATATATATACATTCGTATATATGTGTATATATATATACACACACACACATGTATGTATATATATATATAATATATATGTATTTGTGTATACATGTATGTATGTATAAGGAAATATATATAAATATATACATATTTGTGTGTATATATAGTATATATATATGTATGTGTATATATATGTGTATGATTATGTATATATATACATTCATATATATGTGTATATATATATACACACACATGTATGTATATATAGAATATTTATATATATATAATTGTGTATACATGTATGTATGTATATATATGTAATACATATATATATATTTCTATATATATTATTTGTCATATATATGTGTATATATATGTATGTGTGTATATATATATATATATGTATATACATATATATATATATATATATATATATATATATATATATATATATATATATATATATATATATATATATATGTATGTGTGTGTGTGTGTGTGTTTTGATATTAGGTCTTTAAATGCAGCTGATCACTCCTGTTATATATATGATCTTTGATCAGTGTTTTTATATCAGGTGTCTAAAAACAACAGAGCCCTCCTGTTATATATATAGGATCTTTGACCAGTGTTTTTTTATCAGGTGTCTAAAAACAACAGAGTCCTCCTGTTATATATAGGATCTTTGACCAGTGTTTTTACAGAAGGTTTTTCAAAAGTAACTAAGTTGACATCAAACAATATGAAAAGGATTCCCCTATAGAGAGTTTGTCAGTTCCAGGGTCAAACTATGACCATCCATCTAGTTGTCTTGTACGTGCAAAAATAATGTCAGTGAGCAGATGTAGTGGGAAAAAAAAATACGCAAGCATATATTCGGGTATGAATATTTCCCGTTCATCACCTGCCCCAGCTTGACAGTGACAAGGTCTTCCTCCGCCGACTTCACAGCCCACGACGTCTGACTTTCCCAGCAAAAAGCGAGCGCCGCCGTTCTTCGGCGCCGCTCTCGGCCCCCAAAGTCTGCGTCAACATGTCAGCCGAGCGGAGCTGAGTTATGCAAAGAAGCTTAGAAGACAAAGCGCTGCCCTCCTTACGTATTCACCGCCGCCCAGCCTAGCTTAGCCTAGCGCACCATTAGCGATAGCACACGTGTGCATCTATCGTAAATTATACTTTCCAACTTTAAGAACCCCGCCGGAGCGAGGCGGGAGCCCACGTTGGCGCCGATTTTGGATTCAGGCGCGTGTGTGTTTTTTCTTCCATGGTTGTATCATTTTGTTGTCAGCGTGGAAAAGTGATGGCGTCCTGCAGCCACGTAGGTTAAATAATATTTAGGTAAGGACTGTATGCATATATGTATATATATATGTACATATATATGTGTATGTATATTTTTATATACATATATATATGTGTCTAGTGTCGTGGAAATTTCTTAAAGACGATCCTTTAGTGACAAATAGCTTTAAAGCGATTTATTAAAGTAACAAACAAATAATAACAAGCTTTGCAAAGCGAGACCAAACCAGAACGACACATCCGTTCGTTCCCGCTTGTTCTAACTCTTTTAGAATATGTCATGACAATTATACATTCTCAGAAGTCCCACCCTCCATGCTCATTTACATACAGTACCCCAGTGGAATGAATGCCCAAGGTCCTGTGAAGGGGAGGGTCACTCAGGAAAGGGGACCAATTTAGCCCAGAGGGGGGTCAGGAATAGATAACACATATGCCCGGTCAACTAGAGTCCACATGTCACATTAAAGACACAGGAGACAGAGCTTGATCAGATTAGATGTCTCTTGCAAGACTCCATATTCTTAAGCCTAATAAACTACTTTTGGCAACCCGTTCAAAGAACATCATTCGTTCAAATGAGTATAAGTAATTTTGCTATCACAGTATACATACATAAATGTGTGTATGTATATATATATATATATATATATATATAGATATATATATATATATCTATATATATATATATATGTATATATATGTATATATCTATACATATATATATGTATATATATATATATATATATATATATGTCTTGATTGGATTATCCAGAGAATAGTGCTCGATACCGTGGTAGACCGCAATATGTATGTGTGGTAAAAATCACAAGACTACTTCATCTCCTGATGATTGAGGGAACCCCTCATGAAACAGTTCTGTAGAGATGAAGTAGTCTTGTGATTTTTACCACACATACATATATGTATATTTTTAATATATATATATATATATACACACACACACATATATGTAAGTAAACACATATATATATATGTAAATGTACATATATATATGTATGTGTGTATATATATATATATATATATATATATATATATATATATATATATATATATATATATATATATATATATATATATATATATATATATATATTTAAGTCACAGTGGGCGGTAATGTACTGGCTTCATCTTCACCACAAGCAGATAGAAAATCAAACAAACTGACTTTAAAAAAAAAACATAGAAGAGTGTCACTCAATAAAAACCAAAAGAGAATTAAGGTATGTGGAAAAGTTCATTGTCAACAGTGAGTCACATTTGTATTTAATTTAGCCATGTTACTAATCATATCATTGTAATAATAATAATAGATTTTATTTGTTGATTTAAGTTGATTGGCAACAACTAAATGGGCCCTAGTGTGTGAATGTGAGTGTGAATGTTGTCTGTCTATCTGTGTTGGCCCTGCGATGAGGTGGTGACTTGTCCAGGGTGTACACCGCCTTCCGCCCGATTGTAGCTGAGGTAGGCACCAGCGACCCCAGAGGGAATAAGCGGTAGAAAATGAATGGATTGTACTTGCACTTCACATTGAGTAAACAACCTCAAAGTGCTACAGTGTATTAAAAAAATAAAATAACAATAAAAAAATAAAAACTAGAACAGCCTAACAGCTAGAACTAGTATGCATATATCTAAAAAAAAAAATTTTTTTTAAAGCCTTCACAGTCTGTGGTACCCTCAGGTGGTCAAGGAGAGGGTTCCACAGACTGGGAGTGGCGACTTGACAGCCCCAGGTCAAGTCAAATTGTTTTGGTGTACCCTTTAGATTATAATTCATTTTCTCTAGATCTAAGAAAAACAAAGGATCCTTAATCCTTAAAGCGTTTTTTGTTTTTTTTCAGTCAATTTCTTTGTTGGTATTGAAAATGGCAACATTACTTCGAGGTAATTTGGCCCGCCACTTCTTATTATTTGGCCCTCGTACTGCAACTTTTCTTACTAAATGTATTCTTTCTTTCTATTTTGGGAGAAAAAGAAATACATGTACTTCATGTAATTGCAAATCATGATAACTTAAATATTGTCTAATTATGCAAAAAAATATCATCAAACATTCAAACCATTTTTTAAATAAAAATAAATACAAATTATAATGATTTTCAAAGCAAGTTTTCCATCAAATTGTGCAATGTAAAACTAGCAATAGATTTTATGGTAAAATCGGGATTTTTTTACAGTATTTGTCTCGAAATGAAAAAATAAATACTTTTTTACTGTAATAAATTGTGGTGCCGTTTTTTACATTTTCAGTAATACACTGAAAAATCTGATAGAATACGGTCAAATCGGATCAAATAAAGTAGAACATAAAAAACACCATTTAACGTTTTCTAATCACCTCTTTAGTAAATGGGCTCGTCTCTTTTAAGAAGTCCAGTACGTCTAACAATGAACCAGTGGGTATAAACGTCACGGACCATGTGGGGCACTTCAATAATGGAAAAAAAAAATAGGTTTGTTCCTGTTTATGACTCAGTGTGACATGTGCAAAAATCACTGTGGAAAAGGGACGTGGGCGCGCTTTTCAAACAGCCACTGGCTAAACGTCGGCACGCTCCTTCACTGATGAACTTTACCTTGATGTGTCAGCCTTTTAATGTCAGCCTTCCAGTTCCAAGATGGTCTAGATTATGAGAAACACAAATAGACACTTTATTGTCTTCAAAATGTACAAAACAACAAGCAAACGTTATAGTTGATACTGTTACCTGATTGGCTGTCACTCGGGATCTCATTCCTGCGTTGCTCGGTTACCGCAGAGCCTTCGTTCCTGCAACCAAACTTCCTTCGTAACTTCCGCTTTTTTCCGACAAATTAAAAAAAAAAATGTAGAAAAAATAGTTAAACTCTCCCCCATTTAGGGCTGGTAATAATCACTTATTCTTCTGTTGTCTGTCTATCTGTGTTGGCCCTGCGATGAGGTGGCGACTTGTCCAGGGTGTACCCCGCCTTCCGCCCGATTGTAGCTGAGATAGGCACCAGCGCCCCCCGCGACCCCAAAAGGGAATAAGCGGTAGAAAATGGATGGATGGATGTTTGGATCCTGTACATTAGTTTTGGATGATACCACAAACTTAGGTATCGATCCGATACCAAGTCGTTACAGGATCATACATTGGTAATATTCAAAGTCCTCATCTGTCCAGGGACGCATTTTCTGAGTTCATAAACGTTATATTAATTTTTACAAAAGGGGAAAAGACTGTGTGTTGACTTGTCCAGGGTGTACCCCGCCTTCCAAACGAATGCAGCTGAGATAGGCTCCAGCGACCCCAAAAGGGACAAGCGATAGAAAATGGATGGATGGACTTTGTAGTGATCAAAAATATCAATGTAATCATAGTGGTATCGACAAGATACGCACCTGTACTTGGTATCATTAGAGTGGATGTCAGGTGTAGATCCACCCATGGCGTTTGTTTACATTCAGGCTCGCTAGCTTGCTGTTAGCGGTGAGCTTGTTATGATTTAGATTTTTGAGTCTTTTTGTGTCTTCTGTTAGTTCCGGTTTATGCACCTCGGAGTTTGTTTGTTTCTGTTGCCATGACTGCAGATTGCGATCAGCTGCGTCCGGTTAGTGTTCCAGACACAAACCTGTTGTCCGGGCTATTGTAGACTTTGTCCTGGCCTCACTCGGTCTTGCTTTCGAATTTGCTACACAGAACAAATAACGACTTTGGTTTTCCTGCTCGCAACCTGCTAGCTTCCACGCTAAGCTCATTTTGTTTTCTAGCTCCCATGCTAGCTCTTTTAGTTTTTTCTAAGTCGGATTTATTTCTTAATTAATCATTTTTCTTACCTGGACGCTGTGTCCGAAGCCCGTCTGCATCCCTGGGAGAACCAAACCCGCATCACCATGCGACCAACTTGTTACAGAGCTTTGGTATCCTCCTATGGCAGCACTTACCAGTGAGCTGCCTCAATTTTTTAAATTGTATTTATTTACTAGCAAACTGGTCTCGCTTTGCTCGACATTTTTAATTCTAAGAGAGACAAAACTCAAATAGAATTTGAAAATCCCCAAAAATATTTTAAAGACTTGGTCTTCACTTGTTTAAATAAATTCATTTATTTGTTTCACTTTGCTTCTTATAACTTTCAGAAAGACAATTTTAGAGAAAAAATACAACCTTAAAAACGATTTTAGGATTTTTAAACACATTTACCTTTTTACCTTTTAAATTCCTTCCTCTTCTTTCCTGACAATTTAAATCAATGTTCAAGTATTTTTTTTTTATATTGTAAAGAATAATAAATACATTTCAATTTAATTTTTCATTTTAGCTTCTGTTTTTTTGACGAAGAATATTTGTGAAATATTTCTTCAAACTTATTATGATTCAAAAAAAATATTCTGGCAAATCTAGAAAATCTGTAAAATCAAATTTAAAGTTTATTTCAAAGTATTTAGAATTTCTTTAGAATTTTTTGTTCTGGAAAATGTAGAAGAAATAATGATTTGTCTTTGTTCGAAATATAGCTTGGTCCAATTTGTTATATATTCTAACAAAGGGCAGATTGGATTTTAACCTATTTAAAACATGTCATCAAAATTCTAAAATTAATCTTAATCAGGAAAAATTACTAATGATGTTCCATTAAAAAAAATGTTTTAATTTTTTTTCAAAAAGATTCAAATTAGCTAGTTTTTGTCTTAATTTTTTTGGTTTAATTTTGAATTTTAAAGAATGGAAATTGAAGATAAACTATGTTTCAAAATTTTATTTTCATTTTTTTCATGTTTTCTCCTCTTTTAAAGCGTTCAATTAAGTGGTTTTTTTCATCATTTATTCTCTACAAAAAAAACCTTCCGTAAAAGGAAAAAAAATGTACGACGGAATGACAGACAGAAATACTCATTTTTGTACATATATACATATATATATATATATATATATATATATATATATATATATATATATATATATACTGTATATATATATATGTATCAAAGGTAAATTGAGCAAATTGGCTATTTCTGGCAATTTATTTAAGTGTGTATCAAACTGGTAGCCCTTCGCATTAATCAGTACCCAAGAAGTAGCTCTTGCTTTCAAAAAGGTTTGTGACCCCTGCAGTGATAAGGATACTTGTAAGAAACTTACTTTATTTGTCGCCATGGATACGAGGATTAGTGATTTAGAAGTAACTAAAACTCTGCCGACTGAGGGTGTTGTACTGTATCTTCACCTTTATCTTTAGTTTTTAGGTTAAAATGCGTCCATTATTCTATAAGTAATATTTATGGATATCGGCCAATTATAAATACTTGCATCGTTATAGTTTGTGGCTGTATCGCCCTGCTCCAGTATACGCAATTTAGTGGTCTAAAACAGGGGTGTCCAAAGTGTGGTCCGGGGGCCACTTGGGGCCCGCAGGTCATTCTTTAACGGCCCAAAGGCACATTTAAAAAAAACAGTTGAAAAAAATAAAAAACATAAAAAGTGGTATAAAAGCGCAAACAGGTGAAATGTAACAAGAAAATGTTGCAATGTTTACTTCTTTCTTTAAAAAATAATAATGAATCAAAATCAATGTCATTTTGAATTATTGACCTATTCAAGGCTTCTATTACATCACATTAAATTATCCATTTTGAGATATTTTTGCAGGGAAAATGTTGCATATTTTGTGTTTTCGCCATACAAAAAAACTTAGCTAAAAAAAAACAACATAACAATAAAACTTAAAACTGATGGATATATCTGAAGTTGATCTCGAGATTATTGTGCTGAAAGTAAACAGTAAAAAAAATGTATAATTTATTTTTTAACATTTTAATAAGTAGGACACTTTTGGATCCCCAATTATTTTAGTGTGATTTGTTTTTTAGTGGCATGGCTCAAAAAATAATAATGAATCAAAATCCAAAATTAAGGCTCCAATTATTATAGAATCTCAAATATTCCACCTAAAAAAGTTATTGGGTGACAATATTGCATATTTTGTTTTCTCAATTTTTTTCCCCCTAATGTTCATATAGAGATTTAAAACTTGAATAACAATGAAAATAGTAAAACTAAATAATGACACTTTTTTTTTTTTTTTTTTTTTACCAAAACCCTTTGGGGTCCCCGTGATCATAACTGAGTGGAGACCTAAATGTATATTTTATATATATATATATATTGCATTTTAAAAAAAAATAAAAAATATGAAAATGGCCCCCGCTTGCTCTGATTTTTTAGTATGCGGCCCTCAGTGGAAAAAGTTTGGACACCCCTCTGTTCTTCCGTGGATATGGTAAGACAAGAACACAGCGTACGGTAAGAAATAAAGATTTATTAAACTAAAAACAGGCTAAGAACAAAAACACTGGTGCTAGGCAGAAAAGGCAAACCAAAAGTGCTAGCATGGGAGCTAGGGAAACAAACAGAAACACTTACACTTTGCACAAAAGGCAAAACAAAAATAACTAGCATGAGAGCTAGAGAAAAGCAAGGCGTAGTGTTTTCATTTCAGGCTCCAGTACTCTGGAATGCCCTCCCGGTAACAGTTCGAGATGCCACCTCAGTAGAAGCATTTAAGTCTCACCTTAAAACTCATTTGTATACTCTAGCCTTTAAATAGACTCCCTTTTTAGACCAGTTGATCTGCCGTTTCTTTTCTTTTTCTCCTATGTCCCACTCTCCCTTGTGGAGGGGGTCCGGTCCGATCCGGTTGTCATGTACTGCTCGCCTGTGTATCGGCTGGGGACATCTCTGCGCTGCTGATCCGCCTCCGCTTGGGATGGTTTCCTGCTGGCTCCGCTGTGAACGGGACTCTCGCTGCTGTGTTGGATCCGCATTGGACTGGACTCTCGCGACTGTGTTGGATCCATTGTGGATTGAACTTTCACAGTATCATGTTAGACCCGCTCGACATCCATTGCTTTCCTCCTCTCCAAGGTTCTCATAGTCATCATTGTCACCGACGTCCCACTGGGTGTGAGTTTTCCTTGCCCTTATGTGGGCCTACCGAGGATGTCGTGGTGGTTTGTGCAGCCCTTTGAGACACTAGTGATTTAGGGCTATATAAGTAAACATTGATTGATTGATTGATTGAAAGCTAGCGAGTATAAACGTAGAACAGCAGTCGTCACTTGTTGCGTGAAAGCCAATCAGGATCCGAGAGTGAATGAACAGAAAGGGCTGGCTTAAATAAGGATGGTGATTAGCAAAAACAGGTGTGTGTCGAAAGCAAGGAGCGGGTGAAAACAATAAGCTACCATGGTGACAGAACAAACAGGAACTAAGGACGTCAAACAACAGAATGTGATACAAAATGGAACAAAAGAAGAATATGGAATGTTCCGGGCATCGGATCATAACACCCTGGTCTAAAAAGTCTTCCGTTGTGTTGCAATATTTCCTAGAATAAAGTCAATGGATGTCCTGCAGTAATTGACAGGTGTACATCTTATCCTCCTAATCAACCGGAACAGATTCCGGCGCAAAATGCGACTCGCCGGCGCCTCACGGTGGAAGTTTGTCACCTGCCGCGTTGTCAGTGAATAGCAAGGAGCGCTGAATAGCTGCTGCTCGCTAATATGGCGGCCAGCAATGCGGCAGGGGGATGTTATCTGCTTCTATTGTGTGTGTGTGTGTGTGTGTGTGTGTGTGTGTGTGTGTGTGTGTGTGTGTGTGTGTGTGTGTGTGTGTATTCCTACCCTTCTTGAGACATCAACAAGGAAAAGTCATCTAATAGAGAGCCAAATACTAGAGTCCGTGAACATTGCTCCAAAGTCAGGATTTTTAGTTGATTTAATGTGCATAGAAAAAGTAAACATTGCCAGGTGCAAAAGCAGCAATATTTGATAATAAAAGCTGAAGAAGGACTTCACTATTCATCCCCGAAAAAACCCGGCGGATGAACAGCTGATTTTATAACGAAATACTCTATGGTGCTAAGACTATAGTGGCAATTAACAGCTAGCTTCTACAGCTGGGTTGCCCAAAGTGCGGCACAAAGTCCGTCTGTGGTCCGGGACTCCTTTGTCATCGGCCTTAACCACATTACAAAAAAACAAAAAATAGAGATCTAATTTGCACCCCTGGTGGTGAAATCTGTCAAAATGAGGGTGCTTCCGAAAATGAGGGATTTTTCATATTGTAATATTTTGTTGTAAAATTATTAGTTTTTTATGTAAAATGAATCATTTTTAATGTAAAACGGTGACATTTGTCAGATCAAATTCTGACTTTTATCACAATATTGCCAATGTGTTGGTTGTTCTTGTGCAATAGTGACCTTTTTTTTGAGTAAAATTATGACTTTTGTCATATTTTTGCAAAATAAAATTCCGATTAGCCCTGCGATGAGATGGCGACTTGTCCGGGGCGTGCCCTGCCTTCCAGCCGAACGCAGCTGAAATAGACTCTAGCTGGGATGGACTCCGGCGCCCCCCGTGACCACGAAGGGAATAAGCGGTAGTGAATGGATGGATGGATGCAAATTCCGATTAGTATTAGTATAAAAATAATTAGTGTAATAGTACAAATTTTTGTGTTTTGTCATAAAATCATGACTTTTGTTGAGTAAATTTACGAGTTTTTTCATCAAATTGTTCACATTTTAAGCTTTTCTTGTAAAATTGCGACTGTTTTTGAGTAAAATTCCAACTTTTAACTCTGGTAAAGACATCTTTATTTTAACACTAAAACTAACCATGGGCGTGACATGGTGAACATATGAAATAACAAGTGTGTGTAAGAAATTGAAAATAAAAAGAATATAAAATACAAATATATATATTAATTATTATTAGCGACCAGAATGAGAATCAGCACCTCCAAGTCCGAGTCCATGGTTCTCGCCCGGAAAAGGGTGGAGTGCCATCTCCGGGTTGGGGAGGAGACCCTGCCCCAAGTGGAGGAGTTCAAGTACCTAGGAGTCTTGTTCACGAGTGGGGGAAGAGTGGATCGTGAGATCGACAGGCGGATCGGTGCGGCGTCTTCAGTAATGCGGACGTTGTACCGATCTGTTGTGGTGAAGAAGGAGCTGAGCCGGAAGGCAAAGCTCTCAATTTACCGGTCGATCTACGTTCCCATCCTCACCTATGGTCATGAGCTTTGGGTCATGACCGAAAGGATAAGATCACGGGTACAAGCGGCCCAAATGAGTCTGGGTCTCTCCCTTAGAGATAGGGTGAGAAGCTCTGCCATCCGGGAGGAACTCAAAGTAAAGCCGCTGCTCCTCCACATGGAGAGGAGCCAGATGAGGTGGTTCGGGCTTCTGGTCAGGATGCCACCCGAACGCCTCCCTAGGGAGGTGTTTAGGGCACGTCCAACCGGTAGGAGGCCACGGGGAAGACCCAGGACACGTTGGGAAGACTACGTCTCC
The DNA here is from genome assembly GCF_033978795.1 of Nerophis ophidion. Classification (NCBI taxonomy): domain Eukaryota; kingdom Metazoa; phylum Chordata; class Actinopteri; order Syngnathiformes; family Syngnathidae; genus Nerophis; species Nerophis ophidion. Next base: position 90,457,893 of record NC_084612.1, read on the forward strand.
CGGCTGGCCTGGGAACGCCTCGGGATCCCCCGGGAAGAGCTAGACGAAGTGGCTGGGGAGAGGGAGGTCTGGGTTTCCCTGCTTAGGCTGTTGCCCCCGCGACCCGACCTCGGATAAGCGGAAGATGATGGATGGATATATTAATTATGTTGTAAATACACATCTTTTAGAAATCTAGAAAGGGTGGTCCTAAAGAGGGAGGCATTTTTTTCAGAGGTCCCAAGAAGGTACGAACTACACGAACGTGTGTGTGTGTGTGTGTGTGTGTGTGTGTGTGTGTGTGTGTGTGTGTGTGTGTGTGTGTGTGTGTCTCTCACCTGGTTGATTTCCCAGTCATGTCGTCTCCTTGTGAGACTGCGGCATCGGCAGACAGTTTGAGACGGGAGGAGGCCTGAGGGACGTGCGGGCGTCCGCCCTGACAGTTGTGAGGATGTAGCGAGTGAATACATGACAGTTGTGAGGATGTAGCGAGTGAATACATGACAGTTGTGAGGATGTAGCGAGTGAATACATGAGGTAAACACGTGTCCATAGATAAAGTGCGCTTGTGTCAACGCTCGGGGGGGGAAAAAACCTCGTCAAGATGTCACGGCCGGTCCGACCCCCGCCACCGTCACTCAGAGTAAATATGCGTGGACTCCGTATCGACCGGAGCGTGTTTTTTATATAGCGCCGACATCCATCAGCCCGCGTCTCTTTTGACGGACGACGCCTCGGTGCCTCACGCGCTCACTTGACCTTTTACTCGGCGAGCTGTGAAGGGCTCCATCAATTTAACGCGCGATTCGGTCCCTGTCAATAAAGCCCCCTCGCCCCCCTTCCCCCCGCGGAACACAGGATATTAGCATGTTGCTAAGCGGGGGGGAAAAGGACGGCGGTGTAAGATGAGAAGGATAATGAGCATGTGATTAACGTTCACGCCCACCGTAAACGAGGCCGTGATGTTATTAACCCACGCGGCTAATTAGCACGTGAGGCTAACGCACCTTTTTAACTGCGCGCCGATAACGCCACCTGCTAGCGGGCCGGCTTTGATCGCGCGCCAGCATTTCCCGGGAAAAAGGGAAACGCATCCTCCCGGTTTTCATGCCGTTCCAGGAGTGATGAAACGACCTCTCTGATGTTTTTTTTTTTTTTCCTCGCATCACTTGCATCCTTTTGGGGCTTTCGGGAAAGCTGCCAGGTAAAAATTCTAACCCTGACACTCTGCAGGACTTCCCTACTAAGCAGTTAAGAGTTTCCCCACACTTGCCGCATCAATATTTGATGACATACTGTACTTCAAAAAAAAAAAAAAACTTCACTAAATTATTGCCTCCCGCTGCTATTTTTCATGTATTTGGAGCAGGTTTCAAAATGTACCGAGGCTGAGGAAGTTTGTTTTGAAACATTCAAACTTCTGCCTTTGACTTACCTGTAAGACCGTTTGAACAATTGCGCGTTAAAATGAAAAGCAAGCCGCGATTTTTTTCCCTACGCTTTGAGTCCTGCGGCTTCAAAGACGGTGCCCCTAAGGCAGGGGTAGGGAACCTATGGCTCTAGAGCCATATTTGGCTCTTTCGATGGCTGCATCTGGCTCTCGGATAAATCTGAGCTGACGCTGCTCAGAGTAATGAATAATTCCATTTGTAATCAAAGTGTTAAAAATAACGATCAAAATAGAAAACATGCTCATGCATTTGAATCCATCCGTACTTTTTACTACCGCACTTGTTCAAGAAGTTGCATTAAGGGTAAGAAGTCATTTATTTATTATGGGTTAGTTTAGGGCTTGCTCTCCTGGTGGTTCTTCAGACCACCAAGCCTGTTTCAGGGTTAAAAAATGTTGTTTTATTTTTCAATAAGTCTCTCAGTTGCTTTCCAGCAATTGTCTTTTTCTTTCATTCTCGCTCGCGCTCTGGCTCCAGCTCCAACCCCCGTCTCTACTCCTGGCTGCTGCTTATAAACAGAGCGACAGGGGATGAGATAACAAGGCCCAGGTGGGCCATCTACGCACCTTTCGCTGATTTTGAGGCTGGTCCTGACAACACTCTGCTTCGCTGCAGGCCCGTAGGCCACCCCTCCCCCCCCACCCAGTTAGCTTCAGAATAACAATATTACAAAGAATAAGAGACCTGTTATACTCAATGTTGGTCTTACTTAAAAATGCACACATTTAGTTGTGTTCAGCACTAAAAAATATTTTATGGCTCTTACGGAAATACATTTTAAAATATTTGGATGCTTGGCTCTCGCAGCTAAAAAGGTTCCCGACCCCTGCCCTAAGGTTTATATTCTGTATTTTCCAGACTATAGAGCGCACCGGTGTAGATAAACCCCTAAACTAAAGTTTAGTATAAAAAAATATGTTTCCAGATATTGGTCCGCATTGCCGGCAGTAAGTCGGACACATTTCCAGTGAGGGTTGGACTCCGCCAAGGCTGTCCTTTGTCACCCATTCTGTTCATAACTTTTATGGACAGAATTTCTAGGCGCAGTCAAGGCGTTGAGGGGTTCCGGTTTGGTGGCCGCAGGATTAGGTCTCTGCTTTTTACAGACGATGTGGTCCTGATGGCTTCATCTAGCCATGATCTGCAGCTCTCACTGGATCGGTTCGCAGCCGAGTGTGAAGCGACCGGAATGAGAATCAGCACCTCCAAGTCCGAGTCCATGGTTCTCGCCCTGAAAAGGGTGGAGTGCCATCTCCGGGTTGGGGAGGAGACCCTGCCCCAAGTGGAGGAGTTCAAGTACCTAGGAGTCTTGTTCACGAGTGAGGGAAGAGTGGATCTGTCAGGCTTGCCCCTGACAGTTTGTCTGTTTTAGTTTTTTCCTCTGCATTTGTCTGTTTCCTGTGTTTAGTATTTCCTGTCTTTTAGTTCTTGTCAAGTGCTCTTAATTTGTCAGCTTCCTGTCTTGTTCCTGAGTGCTGGGTTCCTCCTCAGTGTGTTTAGTATTTCCGGTCATTAGTTCCTGTCTAGTGCTCTTAATTTGTCAGCTTCCTGTCTTGTTCCCTGAGTGCTGTGTTCCCCTTTAGCTGCGGCTGATTGGCATCTGGCCACACCTGTTGCCAATCAGCCTGCTCCTATTTGTACCTGCTTTGTCTTGTGTCAGTGGCTGGATCATTGTATTGTCATTTGTATTGTTGTTGCCTCATATCACTCTTGTGTCTTTGCTACTTGTCGTGTCTGGCATCATTTCAGATATTACCTGTCGTGCTACATTTTGTCCTGGTCGTCGTAGTGGTAAGCTGTTCTTGTTAGCCATAGCTGTTTCCAGTTTTTCTGTTTGTTATCCTCTAGCTTCCATGCTAAAGTTCCTTTTTGTTTTTCTAGCTCCCAGTGCTAGCTCTCTTAGTTTATTATTCCACCCATGTGCGTGCTTTTTGTTTGTTCTTGTCCTATTATTTAAATTAAATCATGTTTTCCCATTCAATGCCTGCCTCCTTCTCTGCATCATGGGGTTCAACAACAAATACACTTGACAGGATCGTGAGATCAACAGGCGGATCGGTGCGGCGTCTTCAGTAATGCGGACGTTGTACCGATCTGTTGTGGTGAAGAAGGGAGCTGAGCCAGAAGGCAAAGCTCTCAATTTACCGGTCGATCTACGTTCCCATCCTCACCTATGGTCATGAGCTTTGGGTCATGACCGAAAGGATAAGATCACGGGTACAAGCGGCCGAAATGAGTTTGGGTCTCTCCCTTAGAGATAGGGTGAGAAGCTCTGCCATCCGGGAGGAACTCAAAGTAAAGCCGCTGCTCCTCCACATCGAGAGGAGCCAGATGAGGTGGTTCAGGCATCTGGTCAGGATGCCACCCGAACGCCTCCCTAGGGAGGTGTTTAGGGCACGTCCAACCGGTAGGAGGCCACGGGGAAGACCCAGGACACGTTGGGAAGACTATGTCTCCCGGCTGGCCTGGGAACGCCTCGGGATCCCCCGGGAAGAGCTAGACGAAGTGGCTGGGGAGAGGAAGGTCTGGGCTTCCTTGCTTAGGCTGCTGCCCCCGCGACCCGACCTTGTAAAAGCGGAAGAAGATGGATGGATGGATGGATGTTTCCAGATACATACGTTGTGATCTTGGTTATATACACAAAAGGATTTTTGTAGATTTTATTTACATACCTTATTGTTGGTAGACATGAGAGACTCATAGGGCGGAGCTACAGAGACTATTCTTTGTACTCCGCACACCTTTGAAATTTAAAACATTGGCTGCCCGTCAGCTATGCATTTTTGTGGGTTTTTTTTGTTTACATTCCACCGTTTTCAGTTTGGCATTAAGTCTGTAAATCCGAGATGATGCTCCTGTGTTGAGGCACCTGGCGTACTAACGCGGCTCACTCATCCCCTGAAGACCCTCTTGTGTAGAACCCAAGTACTTCCTATGTGTCTAAGACTTGTTGTTTGCCCACCTACGCAAACGCCTTCTCTTCCCATTTTGGATGCAATGTTTGAACGCAAAGATGAGTTCCAGATCTAACAACTCTCTTCATTTTTAACTAGCTTAGCTAACAAGCGAAATAGTCGATGATATAGGCATGGTCGCTTACTGAGTTGCTTAGCGTCAAGTAGCGTAGCTAACAAGCGAAATAGTTGACAATATAGGCATGGTCGCTTATTGAGTTGCCTAGCATCAAGTAGTGTAGCTAACAAGCAAAATAGTCGACAATATAGGCATGGTCGCTTATTGAGTTGCCTAGCGTCAAGTAGTGTAGCTAAAAAGCGAAATAGTTGACGATATAGGCATGGTCGCTTACTGAGTTGCCTAGCATCAAGTAGCGTAGCTAACAAGCGAAATAGTCGACAATATAGGCATGGTCGCTTATTGAGTTGCCTAGCGTCAAGTAGTGTAGCTAACAAGCAAAATAGTCGACAATATAGGCATGGTCGCTTATTGAGTTGCCTAGCGTCAAGTAGTGTAGCTAAAAAGCGAAATAGTCGACGATATAGGCATAGTTTACTGAGTTGCCTAGCATTAAGCAGCGAAGCTAACAAGCTAAATAGTCGACAATATAGGCATGTTTTTTTACTGAGTGTGCCCAGCATCAAGTAGTGTAGCTAACAAGCAAAATAGTCGACGATATAGGCATAGTTTACTGAGTTGCCTAGCATTAAGCAGTGTAGCTACCAAGCTAAATAGTCGACAATATAGGCATGGTCGCTTACTGAGTTGCCTAGCATCAAGTAGCATAGCTAACAAGCGAAATAGTTGACAATATAGGCATGGTCGCTTATTGAGTTGCCTAGCGTCAAGTAGTGTAGCTAAAAAGCGAAATAGTTGACGATATAGGCATAGTTTACTGAGTTGCCTAGCATTAAGCAGTGTAGCCACCAAGCTAAATAGTCGACAATATAGGCATGGTCGCTTACTGCGATGCCTAGCATCAAGTAGCGTAGCTAACAAGCGAAATAGTCGACAATATAGGCATGGTCGCTTATTGAGTTGCCTAGCATCAAGTAGTGTAGCTAACAAGCAAAATAGTCGACAATATAGGCATGGTCGCTTATTGAGTTGCCTAGCGTCAAGTAGTGTAGCTAAAAAGCGAAATAGTCGACGATATAGGCATAGTTTACTGAGTTGCCTAGCATTAAGCAGCGAAGCTAACAAGCTAAATAGTCGACAATATAGGCATGTTTTTTTACTGAGTTGCCCAGCATCAAGTAGTGTAGCTAACAAGCAAAATAGTCGACGATATAGGCATAGTTTACTGAGTTGCCTAGCATTAAGCAGTGTAGCTACCAAGCTAAATAGTCGACAATATAGGCATGGTTGCTTACTGAGTTGCCTAGCATCAAGTAGCGTAGCTAACAAGCGAAATAGTCGACAATACAGGCATGGTCGCTTATTGAGTTGCCTAGCATCAAGTAGTGTAGCTAAAAAGCGAAATAGTCGACGATATAGGCATAGTTTACTGAGTTGCCTAGCATTAAGCAGCGAAGCTAACAAGCTAAATAGTCGACAATATAGGCATGTTTTTTTACTGAGTTGCCCAGCATCAAGTAGTGTAGCTAACAAGCAAAATAGTCGACGATATAGGCATAGTTTATTGAGTTGCCTAGCATTAAGCAGTGTAGCTACCAAGCTAAATAGTCGACAATACAGGCATGGTTGCTTACTGAGTTGCCTAGCATCAAGTAGCGTAGCTAACAAGCGAAATAGTCGACAATATAGGCATGGTTGCTTACTGAGTTGCTTAGCGTCAACTAGCGTAGGTAAAAAGCTATACAGTCGACAATATAAGCATGGTCGCTTAATAAGTTGCCTAGCATTAAGTAGCGTGACTACCAAGCTAAATAGTCAACGATATAGGCATGGTCGCTTACTGAGTTGCTGAGTGTCAAGTAGCGTAGCTAACAAGCTAAATAGTCAATTATATTGGCATTGTTACTTACTAAGTTGCTTAGCGTCAACAAGCATAGCTAACAAGTGAAATTGTTTACAATAAAGGCATGGTTTAGTGAGTTGCCTAGCATTAAGTAGTGTAGCTAACAAGCTATATAGTCGACAATATAGGCATGGTCGTTTACTGAGTTGCCTAGCATTAAGTAGCGTAGCTAACCAGCGAAATAGTCGACAATATAGGCCAGGTCGCTTAGTGAGTTACATAACATTTAGTAGCGTAGCTAACAAGCTATATAGTCAACAATATAAGCGTGGTCGTTTACTGAGTTGCCTAGCATTAAATAGCGTAGCCAACCAGCCAAATAGTCAACGATATAGGCATGGTTGCTTAGCATCAACTAGCGTAGGTAACAAGCTATACAGTCGACAATATAAGCATGGTCGCTTAATAAGTTGCATAGCATTAAGTAGCGTAGCTACCAAGCTAAATAGTCGACAATATAGGCATGGTCGCTTACTGCGATGCCTAGCATTAAGTAGCGTAGCTACAAAGCTAAATAGTCGACAATATAGGCATGGTCGCTTATTGAGTTGCCTAGCGTCAAGTAATGTAGCTAACAAGCGAAATAGTCGACGATATAGGCATAGTTTACTGAGTTGACTAGCATTAAGCAGCGTAGCTACCAAGCTAAATAGTCGACAATATAGGCATGGTCGCTTATTGAGTTGTCTAGCGTCGAGTAGTGTAGCTAACAAGCAAACTAACCAGCGCCCCTTACAAAAAGATGAAATACAGGTAAACAAGGGGGGGGGGGGATAGAAGATTAAAATGAAATAAAAAAATCGGTCTTAGCCTGGGCCTTGGAGTGGGGGTGCAGACTGAGGCCAAGGGGAAAAAAAAAACAAAAAAAAACAACAACAACTCATAGCCATAGTACACATCCCTCTTCCATGTGTGTAAGAGGGAAACATCAAACATCAAAGAACACAGAGGACATTAAAGACATTAAAGCAGCAGATACAAGCAGACACTTCTACATACATACATGAATAAAAAGTAAAAGAAACATATCCACTGTGGTGGCCTCTGCGGTGTTCCACGCCATCGTCTGCTGGGGAGGGGGGAGCATGGCCGGAGACAGGAGCAGACCCAACAAAGCAACCAAGACAGCTGACTCCACTCTCGGCCAGTGTCCAGTCCGCATGGATGATCGAGGATACGTCCAAGGTGACTGAGGTGTCCGACACCTGCTCACCCAGCCAAGACACCGCCAAGCCTCTCCGTCCCAGTAGCTCAGTGCTAGCTCCACAGTCCTGTCCCCTCATCCGCATCTCCTCCAGTCCCTCCAAACAGACTCTGGTGTAGCAGACACCCAGCAGCTGGTCTCCATGGCCAAAAGGCTCCCGGGAGGCAGATCCAGAAGTCCACAAAAAAAAACACCACAGAGGTCACAAAAGTGCCACCCCTTGTCACACAGTCCCAGAGGGTCCCGGACCAAAATGCAAAAAAATATAATCCATTTTCTACCGCTTATTCCCTTTCGGGGTCGCGGGGGGCGCTGGCGCCTATCTCAGCTACAATCGGGCGGAAGGCGGGGTACACCCTGGACAAGTCGCCACCTCTTCGCAGGGCCAACACAGACAGACAGACAACATTCACACTCACATTCACACACTAGGGACCATTTAGTGTTGCCAATCAACCTATCCCCAGGTGCATGTCTTTGGAGGTGGGAGGGGCCTATCCCCAGGTGCATGTCTTTGGAGGTGGGAGGGGCCTATCCCCAGGTGCATGTCTTTGGAGGTGGGAGGAAGCCGGAGTACCCGGAGGGAACCCACGCATTCACGGGGAGAACATGCAAACTCCACACAGAAAGATCCCGAGCCTGGATTTGAACCCAGGACTGCAGGAACTTCGTATTGTGAGGCAGACGCACTAACCCCTCTGCCACCGTGAAGCCTATAATAATATAATAATACATGAAAACAAGAGGGAAACACAAAAGGATGACACAAGAGCACAGAGATCCTGCCTACAGCAGCCACGACAGCAGCGCCATCTTGGAAAAAAAAAAAAAAAAAAAAATCGAGTTTTTATTTTTAAATTATTGAGTTGCCTAGCATTAAGCAGCATAGCTACCAAGCTAAATAGTCGACAATATAGACATGGTCACCTATTGAGTTGCCTAGCTTCAAGTAGTGTAGCTAACAAGCGAAATAGTCGACAATATAGGCATGGTCGCTTATTGAGTTGCCTAGCATCAAGTAGTGTAGCTAACAAGCGAAATAGTCGACAATATAGGCATGGTCGCTTATTGAGTTGCCTAGCTTCAAGTAGTGTAGCTAACAAGCAAAATAGTCGACAATATAGGCATGGTCGCTTATTGAGTTGCCTAGCTTCAAGTAGTTTAGCTAACAAGCGAAATAGTCGACAATATAGGCATGGTCGCTTATTGAGTTGCCTAGCTTCAAGTAGTGTAGCTAACAAGCAAAATAGTCGACAATATAGGCATGGTCGCTTATTGAGTTGCCTAGCTTCAAGTAGTGTAGCTAACAAGCAAAATAGTCGACAATATAGGCATGGTCGCTTATTGAGTTGCCTAGCTTCAAGTAGTTTAGCTAACAAGCGAAATAGTCGACAATATAGGCATGGTCGCTTATTGAGTTGCCTAGCTTCAAGTAGTTTAGCTAACAAGCGAAATAGTCGACAATATAGGCATGGTCGCTTATTGAGTTGCCTAGCTTCAAGTAGTGTAGCTAACAAGCAAAATAGTCGACGATATAGGCAAAGTTTACTGAGTTGCCTAGCATTAAGCAGCATAGCTACCAAGCTAAATAGTCGACAATATAGGCATGGTCGCTTACTGAGTTGTCTAGCATTAAGCAGCATAGCTACCAAGCTAAATAGTCGACAATATAGGCATGGTCGCTTACTGAGTTGCCTAGCTTCAAGTAGTGTAGCTAACAAGCGAAATAGTCGACAATATAGGCATGGTCGCTTATTGAGTTGCCTAGCTTCAAGTAGTGTAGCTAACAAGGTATATCGTCGACAATATAGGCATGGTCGCTTACTGAGTTGCCTAGCCTCCAAGCAGCATAGCTAACAAGCTAAATAGCCGACAATATTGGCATGGTTGCTTACTGAGTTGTCTAGCATTAAGTAGCGTAGCTAACAAGCTAAATACTCGACAAAATAGGCATGCTTTACTGAGTTGCCTAGCATTAAGTAGCTTAGCTAACAAGCTATATAGTCGACAAAATAGGCATGGTCGCTTACTGAGTTGCCTAACGTCAAGTATCACAGCTAACAAGCTAAATAGCAGAGAATATAGGCATGGTTGCTTACTGAGTTGCCTAGCATTAAGTAGCGTAGCTAACAAGCTAAATAGTCGACAATATAGGCATGCTTTACTGAGTTGCCTAGCATTAAGTAGTGTCGCTAACAAGCTATATTGTCAACAATATAGGCATGGTCGGTTACTGAGTTGCCTAACGTCAAGTATCACAGCTAACAAGCTAAATAGCAGAGAATATAGGCATGGTTGCTTACTGAGTTGCCTAGCATTAAGTAGCGTAGCTAACAAGCTAAATAGTCGACAATATAGGCATGCTTTACTGAGTTGCCTAGCGTCAAGTATAACAGCTAACAAGCTAAATAGTTGACAATATAGGCACTGTTGCTTACTGAATTGCCTAGCGTCAACTATCGTAGCTAACAAGCGAAATAGTCAACAATAAAGGTGTGGTCGCTTACTGAGTTGCCTAGCCTCAAGCAGCATAGCTAACAAGCTAAATAGCCGAGAATATAGGCATGGTTGCTTACTGAGCTGCCTAGCATTAAGTAGCGTAGCTAACAAGCTAAATAGTCGACAATATAGGCATGGTCGCTTACTGAGTTGCCTAGCGTCAAGTAGTGTAGCTAACAAGCGAAATAGTCGACGAAATAGGCATAGCTTACTGAGTTGCCTAGCATTAAGCACTGTTGCTACCAAGCTAAATAGTCGACAATATAGGCATGCTTTACTGAGTTGCCTATCATTAAGTAGCTTAGCTAACAAGCTATATAGTCGACAAAATAGGGATGGTCGCTTACTGATCTGCCTAGCATTAAGTAGCGTAGCTAACAAGCTTTATTGTCAACAATATAGGCATGGTCGCTTACTGAGTTGCCTAGCGTCAAGTATCACAGCTAACAAACTAAATAGTCAACAATATAGGCATGCTTTATTGAGTTGCCTAGCATTAAGTAGCTTAGCTAACAAGCTACATAGTCGACAAAATAGGCATGGTCGCTTACTGAGTTGCCTAGCATTAAGTAGCGTAGCTAACAAGCTATATAGTCGACAAAATAGGCATGGTCGCTTACTGATCTGCCTAGCATTAAGTAGCGTAGCTAACAAGCTATATTGTCAACAATATAGGCATGGTCGCTTACTGAGTTGCCTAGCGTCAAGTATCACAGCTAACAAGCTAAATAGTTGACAATATAGGCACTGTTGCTTACTGAATTGCCTAGCGTCAACTATCGTAGCTAACAAGCGAAATAGTCAACAATAAAGGTGTGGTCGCTTACTGAGTTGCCTAGCCTCAAGCAGCATAGCTAACAAGCTAAATAGCCGAGAATATAGGCATGGTTGCTTACTGAGTTGCCTAGCATTAAGTAGCGTAGCTAACAAGCTAAATAGTCGACAATATAGGCATGCTTTACTGAGTTGCTTAACATTAAGTAGCTTAGCTAACAAGCTAAATAGTCGACAATATAGGCATGCTTTACTGAGTTGCCTAGCGTCAAGTATAACAGCTAACAAGCTAAATAGTTGACAATATAGGCACTGTTGCTTACTGAATTGCCTAGCGTCAACTATTGTAGCTAACAAGCGAAATAGTCAACGATAAAGGTGTGGTCGCTTACTGAGTTGCTGAGCGTTTTGATGGAGACTTGCACATTGTGAATGAAGTTAGCATTGGAAGCAGGGACGTAGTGACTACGCAGAACTACAAGGCCGCCAGTGGTCTTGATGTCGTCGAATCCGTTCCAACCTTGGAAGCTGCCGTGCGTTAGATAGTTTTCACCCTTCTCCCCAGACTTTGGATTCAGGGCTGCAGGCCGCGCGGCTCTACGCCCCCACGAGGAGCTCCGTCATTCACAGCCCAACTGTTTGTTTTTTGACCTTTCGCATTCTCTCGGCGGCGCTCCGTCCTTTGGTGTGAGCCGAGCCGCTCCTCCGAGGCGGAGCGAAGCGGAGATGAAAGATTCATACCAGAAAGGAAGAGGGAGAATCTCCACCAGAGGAAGTTAATTAGAATCTTCCCGTTCCCGGCCCGTCTTGACATTTCATCTCACTCCCACCCCCCCTACCACCCCCCCAACAAATCTCCCCACTACTCCACTGCAAGAGACAGGAAGAGCGAGCGAGGGAGAGAGGAAGTGCTTGACCTTGGTAGGCGAGGTGATGCATTGCCGGCATCAGTCTGCCTGACCGCGATAACGTCCGACATGAAACAGTGCTAACCATCTTCCGACTTTCTTTTTCCTGCCTCTTTTTCACCGCCAAGCAGAACCCTTCCTTGCTTTGCTCTGTTGGCTACGGAGCCATAAAACAAGACTTGATAAAGTGGCACTGATCCGTTTCAAATTGCTCGGGATCTTCTGGATCCTGTTAGAGGGAGTTGAAAAGTAGGTCAAGTTCTGTTCATTCTTTCATATCCAACGAATGGCAGATAGAAAATTCTCAATAAGAATATAGAATTGGCCCGCTACCTGTTGCTAGCCTCTGACCCGTTATATGACCGACTTTGGCTTTGCCTTTGAAATGATTGTAACCCGGATCTGGGTGAACAAATACAGTGTCGTGCCAATGGAATTCGGTATTTGGTACTCTATCCCTATCCCCAGGTGCATGTTTTTGGCGGTGGGCAGAAGCCGGAGTAGCCGGAGGGAACCCACGCAGTCACGGGGAGAACATGCAAACTCGAAACAGAAAGATCCCGAGCCCGGGATTGAACTCAGGACTACTCAGGACCTTCTGGATACTGTTAGAGGGAGTTGAAAAGTAGGTCAAATTCTGTTCATTCTTTCATATCATAGAAAATTCTCAATAGGAATATAGAATTGCAAACCTCTGACCCATTATTTCACCGACTTGATGGATCTTTGGCTTTGCCTCTGAAATCACTGTAACCTGGTACTTGATGAACGAATACAGTGTCGTGCCAATGGAATTTGGTCGGTACCAAAAAAGTTTTTGGTTCTCTATCCCTAGCAGATGGTATCTGCAAGAGACGGGTTTTGGGCCGCACTATTGTAACCTGGTACTGGGAGAACAAATACAGTGTCATGCCAATGGAATTCGGTCGGTATCAAAGAACCATTTGGTACTCTATCCCTTGCAGATGGTGTCTGCAAGAGACGGGTTTTGGGCCGCACTATTGTAACCTGATCCTGGGTGAACAAATACGGTGTCGTGCCAATGAAATTCGGTTGGTACCAAAAAAGTATTTGGTACTCTATCCCTTGCAGATGATGTCTGCAAGAGACGGGTTTTGAAAAGTAGGTCAAGTTCTGTTCATTCTTTCATATCCAACGAATGGCAGATAGAAAATTCTCAATCGGACTATAGATTTGGCCCGCTACCTGTTGCTAACCTCTGAAACGTTATTTGACCGACTTGATGGATCTTTGGCTTTGCCTTTAAAATGATTGTAACCTGGTACTAGGTGAATACATACAGTGTCGTGCAAATGGAATTCAGTCGGTACCAAAAAAGTATTTGGTCCTCTATCCCTTGCAGATGGTGTCTGCAAGAGATGGGTTTTGGGCCGCACTATTGTAACCTGATCCTGGGTGAACAAATACGATGTCATGCCAATGAAATTCGGTTGGTACCAAAAAAGTATTTGGTACTCTATCCCTTGCAGATGGTGTCTGCAAGAGACGGGTTTTGGGCTGCACTCATCACCAGTTATGGCCTGATTTGGGTAGAGGTACATCCTAAGTTTCAATCTACAGGCAATCAGAGCCTCCGACTCATGACTGTTGAAATTTCTTTGGGTTTGCCTCCTTGACTTTATAGTTTCTTGGCCCTCAGGATCTTAGAAATGAAACATTTAAAATCCTTCGTTCAACCTCCGTAGCCATGGAGTTCATGAGAGGCCTTGCTTGCCAGCATACCTATCACCTTCTAGGAATCATGATTTTGCACAGGTTTTGGCTTTTTAAAGGCTGATCAGGAATGCACGTAGATACAAACTGTACACATATGAACATGTACAGTTTATTAGATTAGATAGTACTTTATTTTTTCCTTCAAGAAAATTAAAAATTTCAGCACAATCCCATTCAAGATCAGACAAAACATTACAGGGAGACAGAACAGGATCGCTGACGGGTCTGCCGGCTTCCAGCGCCCCTTACAAAAAACGTGAGATACAGGTAAACAAGTGGGGGGATGGGAGAAAAAAATTGAAAATTAAAATAAGATAAAATAAAATTTAAAAAATCGGTCTAAGCCTGGGCCCTGGAGAGGGGGTTCAGACTTGAGTCCAATGGAAAAAAACAACAACAACTCATAGCCATAGTACACATCCCTTTCACATGTGTGTAAGAGGAAAACATCAAACATCAAAGAATACAAAGGACATTAAAGACATTAAAGTTACATGCCATCGTCCGCTGGGGTGGAGAGAGCATGGCCAGAGACGGGAGCAGACCCAACAAAGCAACCAAGAGAGCCAACTCCACTCTCGCCCGCCGACCAACTCTCGGCCAGTGTCTAGCACGCATGAATGAGCCAGGATACGTCCAAGGAGACTGAAGTGTCCGACATCTGCTCACCCAGCCAAGACACAGCGAAGCCTCTCCATCCCGTCGCTCAGTGCTAGCTCCGCAGCCGTGTCCCCTCATCCGCATCTCCTCCAGTCCCTCCAAACAGACTCCGGTGTGGCAATACACTACATTGCCAAAAGTATTTGGCTGCCCATCCAAATAATGACAATCAGGTGTCCTAATGACTTGAACCGGTGTATAAAATCAAGCACTTAGGCATGGAGACTGTTTCTACCAACATTTGTGAATGAATGGGCCGCTCAGTGATTTCCAGCATGGAACTGTCATAGGATGCCACCTGTGCCACAAATCCAGCCGTGAAGTTCCCTCGCTCCTAAATATTCCAAAGTCAACTTTATTAGAAGAAAAGTGAAGAGTTTGGGAACAACAGCAAGTCAGCCACCAAGTGGTAGGCCACGTAAACTCCCAGAGAGGGGGTCAGCGGATGCTGAAGCACATAGTGCAAAGAATTTCTACGCAGTCAGTTGCTACAGCGCTCCAAACTTCATCCATCCATCCATCCATCTTCTTCCGCTTATCCGAGGTCGGGTCGCGGGGGCAGCAGCCTAAGCAAGGAAACCCAGACTTCCCTCTCCCCAGCCACTTCGTCTAGCTCTTCCCGGGGGATCCCGAGGCGTTCCCAGGCCAGCCGGGAGACATAGTCTTCCCAACGTGTCCTGGGTCTTCCCCGTGGCCTCCTACCGGTTGGACGTGCCCTAAACACCTCCCTAGGGAGGCGTTCGGGTGGCATCCTGACCAGATGCCCGAACCACCTCATCTGGCTCCTCTCCATGTGGAGGAGCAGCGGCTTTACTTTGAGTTCCTCCCGGATGGCAGAGCTTCTCACCCTATCTCTAAGGGAGAGACCCACCACCCAACATTTGGGCCGCTTGTACCCGTGATCTTATCCTTTCGGTCATGACCCAAAGCTCATGACCACAGGTGAGGATGGGAACGTAGATCGACCGGTAAATTGAGAGCTGTGCCTTCCGGCTCAGCTCTTTCTTCACCACAACGGATCGGTACAACGTCCGCATTACTGAAGACGCCGCAGCGATCCGCC
The DNA here is from genome assembly GCF_033978795.1 of Nerophis ophidion. Classification (NCBI taxonomy): domain Eukaryota; kingdom Metazoa; phylum Chordata; class Actinopteri; order Syngnathiformes; family Syngnathidae; genus Nerophis; species Nerophis ophidion. The sequence continues at coordinate 90,473,104 of NC_084612.1, forward strand.
TGTCGATCTCACCATCCACTCTTCCCCCACTCGTGAACAAGACTCCTAGGTACTTGAACTCCTCCACTTGGGGCAGGGTCTCCTCCCCAACCCGGAGATGGCACTCCACCCTTTTCCGGGAGAGAACCATGGACTTCATGTGACCTAATAATTAGCCCACGTACAGTACGCAGAGAGCTTCATGGAACGGGTTTCCATAGCCGAGCAGCTGCATCTAAGCCATACATCACCAAGTCCAATGCAAAGCGTGGGATGCAGTGGTGTAAAGGACGTCACCACTGGACTCTAGAGGAGTGGAGACTCCGTCTCTGGAGTGATAATTCACGCGTGGGACGGCGTGGCGCAGTGGAAGAGTGGCCGTGCGCAACCCGAGGATCACTGGTTCAAATCCCACCTAGAACCAACCTCGTCACGTCCGTTGTGTCCTGAGCAAGACACTTCACCCTTGCTCCTGATGGGTACTGGTTGGCGCCTTGCATGGCAGCTCCCTCCATCAGTGTGTGAATGTTTGTGTGAATGGGTAAATGTGGAAGTAGTGTCAAAGCGCTTTGAGTACCTTGAAGGTAGAAAAGCGCTATACAAGTACAACCCATTTATCATTTATTTTTCCATCTGGCAATCTCATTGGACCATTCTGGGTTTGGAGGTTGCCGGGAGAACGCTACATTTTGGACCGCATTGTGCCGAGTGTGAATTATGGTGTGGGGTTGTTTTTTCAGGAGTTGGGCTTGGCCCTTTATTTCCAGTGAAAGGAACTTTGAATGCTCAAGGATACCAAAACATTTTGGACAATTTCATGCTCCCAAACTTGCGGGAACAGTTTGGAGCAGGCCCCTTTGTCAGGTACAAACACTGATGACATCTATTAATCAGACAAGAAGCAAGGAACCATGCAGAGACAGAGTTCAATATAGCTCATGAGGAGAACGCATGGCGCTGCACACTTAGTCACAGTCTCGCCCTACGCTCTAAAGTTCAGCTCCCGCGTCCCTCTTTTTATTCAGAGTTCCATAATCAACATCACTGAGGCCGCATCTAAAAGGAGTGGTCACATATATTATGCAAACCAGGTCCAGGACGCACAGTAAGAGACGGAATGGGCTGGGGGCCTTGTGAATTCGCCTTGTCCCCGCTTCGTCATCTTATCTTCGTTGAGGTCCTTGAAGTCCTTGGCTGTTAGCGGGCTAAAACAAAGATAACATCTGTGGCTGAGGCCACCCCTCAGACAAGAAGTTTTGTCCTTGCATGGATTAGAACAAGTCTAACTTGAGCACAATAGCTTATAATTAAAGCAACAGACTTTAAGCATACTAAAGTTAGTGTGATAATATATACATAATTATTCTAACACCTTTCCTCTTCTAACATCATTGTGCAACAATGCACAAAGAAAGGTCCATAAAGACATTAATGACTGAGTCCGGTGTGGATGAACTTGACTGGCCTGCACAAAGTCCTGACCTGAACCCGATAGAACACCTTTGGGACAATATAAAACAGAGACTGAAAGCCAGGCTGTGGAGAGGCGTAGCCGGCGAACGAGCAGCGGGGCAGGCCCTGCCCAAGATGGCGGCAAGGAGGCGGAGAATGCGGCTGAGCGGAGAAGCCGGGCGTGCCGGGAGCGACGCCGCAATGCAATTCAGGTGCGTGGATCGCACACCGGCACACAATTGACTTATCCGCTCACACTGTATAAGAGGGGAGAAGAAGGAGAGATCGGGGGAGAAGGAGTAGGAGAACCCGCAGTAGAACCTGACCACCGAGAGCGACAGACAGCGAGCCGAAGATAGCGACGAGGAGCGAGCAGGAGAGAAGGAGCTGAAAAGCGACCTGACCGCAGACAAGCTTGTGTTATTGACAGAATAAACAAGAGTCAAACCTGCTCAGCAATGTCCTTCCTGAGTGGTCCATGCAACCCGCACGACGACGGCAAGAGTCTCTCACACAGACCTTCTCCACCAACACCCGTGCGCAATGAGCTTTTGGAAGAACGGTGGACAATTACAATAAACACACTCCGCAACCCTTCCCAAGAAGAGTTGAAGCTGTAACAGCTGCGAAAGGTGAACCGACATCATACTGAACCCTATGGGTTAGGAATCAATCAATCAATGTTTACTTATATAGCCCTAAATCACTAGTGTCTCAAAGGGCTCCACAAACCACAACACAAACCACTACGACATCCTCGGTAGGCCCACATAAGGGCAAGGAAAACTCACACCCAGTGGGACGTCGGTGACAATGATGACTATGAGAACCTTGGAGAGGAGGAAAGCAATGGATGTCGAGCGGGTCTAACATGATACTGTGAAAGTTCAATCCATAATGGATCCAACACAGTCGCGAGAGTCCAGTCCAAAGCGGATCCGACACAGCAGCGAGAGTCCCGTTCACAGCGGAGCCAGCAGGAAACCATCCCAAGCGGAGGCGGATCAGCAGCGCAGAGATGTCCCCAGCCGATACACAGGCAAGCAGTACATGGCCACCGGATCGGACCGGACCCCCTCCACAAGGGAGAGTGGGACATAGGAGAAAAAGAAAACAAACGGCAGATCAACTGGTCTAAAAAGGGAGTCTATTTAAAGGCTAGAGTATACAAATGAGTTTTAAGGTGAGACTTAAATGCTTCTACTGAGGTGGCATCTCGAACTTTTACCGGGAATGGGATGGCACTTCAAGTTCATATGTGAGTCAAGGCCGGTGACCAACTACTTTTGGCAAGATAAAGTATAACAAGAGTGTGACAGACTCCCAGCCGTCCTCGTGTGGGTTGCGGTGACACTGGACACACGACGCATCGTAGCAGGTTTGATTGACATTTATTGTTTCAAACAACCTTTCTTCGGGCCAGTCAGGCGCGCCCATTTCTAGCGCGTCGGCTCGGTGCTCGCCTGCCGCTTCTGTGGCCGGGACTCATTTTGGTGTGATCTCGGTTGTCAGGCTCGTGGTTTCCTCCTCTCTCTCCCTCTCGATCGTGCCCCCTTCGCCTCTCTTAAAGGGGAACATTATCAGCAGACCTATGTAAGCGTCAATATATACCTTGATGGTGCAGAAAAAAGACCATCTATTTTTTTAACCGATTTCCGAACTCTAAATGGGTGAATTTTGGCGACTTAAACGCCTTTCTGTTTATCGCTCATGTGGTGATGACGTCAGAATGTGACGTCGCCGAGGTAATACAGCCGCCATTATCATTTTCAACACATTGTAAACATTGGGTCTCAGCTCTGTTATTTTCAGTTTTTTGGAACCTTGGAGACATCATGCCTCGTCGGTGTGTTGTCGGAGGGTGTAACAACACGAACAGGGAGGGATTCAAGTTGCACCACTGGGCCGAAGATACAAAAGTGTCTGAGACCCCCATTGAATGTACCAAAGTGTCTCCACATTTTACCGGCGAAGACAGACATGGCACAGAGATGTATGGATAACCTGCAGATGCATTTGCAACGATAAAGTCAACGAAATCACAAAGGTGAGTTTTGTTGATGTTGACTTATGTGCTAATCAGACATATTTGGTCGCGGTGTGACTGCCAGCTAATCGATGCCAACATGCTATGCTAAACGACGCTAACATGCTATTTACCGGCGGTGCTAAGGCAGACATGGCACAGAGATGTATGGATAACCTGCAGATGCATTTGCAATGATAAAGTCAACGAAATCACAAAGGTGAGTTTTGTTGATGTTGACTGTCAGCTAATCGATGCTAACATGCCACGCTAATCGATGCTAACATGCTATTTACCGGCGTTGCTAAAGCAGACATGGCACAGAGATGTATGGATAACCTGCAGATGCATTTGCAACGATAAAGTCAACGAAATCACAAAGGTGAGTTTTGTTGATGTTGACTGTCAGCTAATCGATGCTAACATGCCACGCTAATCGATGCTAACATGCTATTTACCGGCGTTGCTAAAGCAGACATGGCACAGAGATGTATGGATAACCTGCAGAGGCATTTGTAACTATAAAGTCAACGAAATCACAAAAGTGAGTTTGTTGATGTTGACTTATGTGCTGATCAGACATTTTTTTTTTCGGCGTGACTGCCAGCTAATCGATGCTAACATGCTACGCTAATCAACACTAACATGCTATTTACCGGCAGTGCTAAGGCAGACATGACACAGAGATGTATGGATAACCTGCATATGCATTTGCAACGATAAAGTCAACGAAATCACAAAGGTGAGTTTTGTTGATGTTGACCGCCAGCTAATCGATACTAACATGCTACGCTAATCGATGCTAACATGCTATTTTCCGGCGGTGCTAAAGCAGACATGGCACAGAGATGTATGGATAACCTGCAGATACATTTGCAACGATAGTCAACGAAATCACAAAGGTGAGTTTTGTTGATGTTGACTGCCAGCTAATTGATGCTAACATGCTACGCTAATCGATGCTAACATGCTATTTACCGGCGGTGCTAAAGCAGACATGGCACAAAGATGTATGGATAACCTGTAGATGCATTTGCAACTATATTACGTTTCCTTCCACCCACATTTAATGCGAAACAAACACTTACCAATCGACGGATTTAAGTTGCTCCAGTGTCAAAAGATGCGAAAGTCCTGATCGTTTGGTCCGCACATTTTACCGGCGATGCTAACGCAGCTATTCGGCCATGCTATGGCTATGAATAGCGTCAATAGCTATTCGCTCAATAGCTTCAGTTTCTTCTTCAATATTTTCATACTCCAACCATCCGTTTCAATACATGCGTAATCTGTTGAATCGCTTACGTCGCTGAAATCTGAGTCTGAATCGGAGCTAATGTCGCTATATCTTGCTGTGGTATTCCCATTGTTTGTTTACATTGGCAGCACTGTGTGACGTCACAGGGAAATGGATAGTGGCATCGCAAATAGTGAAAATAGAGCACTTTAAAGCTTTTTTTTTAGGGATATTCCGGGACCGGTAAAATTTTGAAAAAAACTTCAAAAAATACAACAAGCCACTGGGAACTGATTTTTATTGTTTTTTTTTTTTTTGTCCTGTCCAGCTTCTCAGGCAAATCATATAGTTGATGTAGATCCATATCGGCTGTTCAGATTATTTTACAAAAGAGAAGTGTAGGATACTTCTCTTGTTGCCTTATTTGAATTTGACTTTATTAAATGTATTTATATCATCATTTGGTGCAGCCGGGCCGGAGCAGGAGGGGATAGAAAGAGAAAAAAAGGAAGACAGAGGGGGAAATTGTGGGGATAAGAGGGGGATTAGACAGAGAGACAAAAACAACAACAGCAAACACAACAATAACAATAGAACAACACCAGCACATACAATATGTACAAATATGATCGTAAAAGTGATAGCAAATAAGCAGTTAGTGAAATAAATAATAATATAGTAATGACAATGAGCATTTTTACACTAAAACTGGAGCAATACAAATACCAATAGAAAAAGCGCTATTGATCATGAACAAAACCGATAGTTTACTTCTATTATCAACAATACAGTTGTTCAAATGCAACAATACGTATACATAATGATAGCTGGAGAGATAAATTAAAAAATAAATGAAATAAAAAAAGTAGGAATACCGAAAGATGAAAGGGAAGACAGCGAGGCAACCTATGGTAATCTTGTAGATTGTTATAGTAACGATGGGTTAAGCTCTGTCAATATGCCTTGTGTTACCCAGTTTACCCTAGGGCAACAACATTGATATATGTTTGATGAAACATGATTATGTGCATGTGTGTATGTATGTATATGTACTTGTATAAGAACAGAATGTGTACATGAATGTTTGTACAGTAAATGTATATGTACAGTTTTTTTATTGTTTTTAACCCTTTTGAAATTGTGAAAATGTTCCCTTTTAAAGTCTAGGTCAGGGGTCGGGAACCTTTTTGGCTGAGAGAGCCAAGAAGCCAAATATTTTAAAATGTATTTCCGTAAGAGCCATGTAATGTTTTTTTAACGTGCATTTTTATGTAAGACTAAATTTCTAGAGTATAATAGGTCTCTTATTCTTTGTAATAACATTGTTATTCTGAAGCTAACTGTGGAGGGGGCGTGGCCTGCAGGCCTGAGGCGAAGCGGGGTGGGCCAGGACCGGCCTCGAAATCAACAACGAGCGTAGACGGTCCACCTGGGCCTTGTTATCTAATCACCTGTCGCTCTGTTTATAAGCAGCAGCCAGGGAGAGAGATGGGGTTGGGGCTGGAGCCAGAGCGCGAGCGAGAACGAAAGAGGAAAAGACAATTGCTGGAAAGCAACTGACTTATTGAAAAATAAAGCAATATTGTAACCCTGAAACAGGCTCTCATGTCGGTGCTTGGTGGTCTGAAGAACCCCCAGGAGGGCAAGCCCCACACTAACCAATAATAAATAACTTCTTATCATTAACGCAACTTTTTCAATCATCCATCCATCCATTTTCTGCCGCTTATTCCCGGTCAGGGTCGCGGGGGGCGCTGGCGCCTATCTCAGCTACAATCGGGCGATCAATCAATGTTTATTTATATAGCCCCAAATCACAAATGTCTCAAAGGACTGCACAAATCATTACAACTACAACATCATCGGAAGAACCCACAAAAGGGCAAGGAAAACTCACACCCAGTGGGCAGGGAGAATTCACATCCAGTGGGACGCCAGTGACAATGCTGACTATGAGAAACCTTGGAGAGGACCTCAGATGTGGGCAACCCCCCCCCCCCCCCCCCCTCTAGGGGACCGAAAGCAATGGATGTCGAGCGGGTCTAACATGATACTGTGAAAGTTCAATCCATAGTGGCTCCAAGACAGCAGTGAGAGTTCAGTTCAAGCGGATCCAAGACAGCGGCGAGAGTCCCGTCCACAGGAGACCATCTCAAGTGGAGGCGGATCAGCAGTGTAGAGATGTCCCCAACCGATACAGGCGAGCGGTCCATCCTGGGTCTCGACTCTGGACAGCCAGTACCTCATCCATGGTCATTGGACCGGACCCCCTCCACAGGGGAGGGGGGGACATAGGAGAAAGAAAAGAAGCGGCAGATCAACTGGTCTAAAAAGGGAGTCTATTTAAAGGCTAGAATATAGAAACGAGTTTTAAGGTGAGACTTAAATGCTTCTACTGAGGTAGCATCGCGAACTGTTACCGGGAGGGCATTCCAGAGTACTGGAGCCCGAACGGAAAACGCTCTATAGCCCGCAGACTTTTTTTGGGCTCTAGGAATCACTAATTAGGGACGGCGTGGCGCAGTGGGATAGTGGCCGTGCGCAACCCGAGGGTCCCTGGTTCAATCCCCACCTAGTACCAACTTCGTCACGTCCGTTGTGTCCTGAGCAAGACACTTCACCCTTGCTCCTGATGGGTGCTGGTTGGCGCCTTGCATGGCAGCTCCCTCCATCAGTGTGTGAATGTGTGTGTAAATGTGGAAGTAGTGTCAAAGCGCTTTGAGTACCTTGAAGGTAGAAAAGCGCTATACAAGTACAACCCATTTATCATTTAATAAGCCGGAGTCTTTTGAACGCAGATTTCTTGTCTTCAACAAGTGCGGTAGAAAACGGATGGATGGATTAAAAATGCACAGGAATGTTTTATATCTTGAACCTTATTTTTAACACCGTGATTACAAGTGGAATTATGCATTACTTCTCGTGTCAAGCAATGTCGGCTCAGATTTACCTGAGGCCCAGATGCAGTCATTAAAAGAGCCACATCTGGCTCGCGAGCCATAGGTTCCCTACCCCTGGTCTAGGAGCAGATGCGCAGATTGTAAGCAGGTGTGTGTCCTACGCACCTGACTCTGATTGCCGTCCTCCTGCCGCTGCGCGTGGGTCACACCTGGCCTCGCCGCCTCCTGGCCTCCATCTTGGTCCAGATCGCCTCTCTCAGCCCGCTCGGCTGCATTTCCCCACAAAGAGACAACGTCACAAAAGCTGGACTAACCGGAAAAAAGTCGGAAACATTTTTCAGAGGAGGAGATGATCAATCAAGACAAATATTGTGTGTGTGTGTGTGTGTGTGTGTGTGTGTGTGTGTGTGTTTATTGTCCCCAACTGGCTGTGCGTCATGTGAAATTGGAGAAAGCAGACTGTATTATTGGACAGCAGTGCCAGTCCCAGACGATGATCCGGCTCCATGATAGATCTGTTTAATGCTGGCAATCCCCCGCCGAGGATTTTTCAGCGAGCTGTCAGAGTGCTTAAAGGCAACCTGCCCGCAGAGGAAGAGCAAAATTACCCTTCAGAAACCTCTTCCACCCCCCAAGCTCAAAGGAGCGACACGCCTCAGCGTCCTCACATCCTTCTCTTTCCACTCTTTTTTGATTTTTTTTTTGGTTGACTCAATTTCCTCGCCTTTTGGAAGATTCCATCACGGAGCAAAGCGGAAGAAGAAGAAGAAGAAGAAAAGCGAGAATAGAAGAGCGTTTGCCACAACAAACGGCAAAACAAGGTGACTCACTTCGGCTGCGGTGACACCCGACACGCTCGCTGCTTTTGAAAAAAAAACACACGTTCTGGTCTCAAAGGAAACGCGTAAAAATCACGACCCGGCGAGTCGTCGTTTCCATGGCGACGTCGGCTCGCCACGCGTAGTCACAGATGTCATTTCTTTTTTTTTGATGCGAGATCAGATTTGTCATCTCCCCCGAAAAGAGAGCCTTCTGTAGTCGACGGTGCACCGATTTCCGTTTCACGACCAGACTGGAAGTCCTCTGCTCGCCAGTCCTTTATTATTCATGACACTAATTCAGGCCTGTATTCCGTATAAATCAACCTTTCTCGACGTTTCTTCCTCGATTCGATACTTTACAGAGGCGTACAGGTAAAAAGGGGTACTCTTGAAAAAATACGAAGGTCCTTGCCCGTTGTGTAAATGGTAAATAAAAACAATTTGCAAATCCTTTTTTCAACCTATATTCAATTGAATAGACTGCAAAGACAAAATACCGTATTTCCTTGAATTGCCGCCTTGAATTAATTTAAAACCTCTTCTCACTTTGGCGCTTACCAAAGGCATGCGGTAAATTTAGGCCTGCACTTATACATTTGAGTGTGATGTAAGGATACCATCATGAAAAGTTATTATGGTCTTACCTTTACTGATAAATGAAGTCAATGTGCAGCTCCTTCTGATCAAAAGCATCGATGACTTCTTTATAGAAGTCTTCCTTATCTTTCTTCAGTTTTAAAAGTCTCTCTGTCTCGATGGAGATCTTCCTTTATTACCTCCTGCTTCCATTGAAAGTCCAGTTTAGAAAACGGTTTTATTTTAGATATGTTAAAAGGGCAAGCGAGAGGAAAAAATAACCGATCGCTGCTCACTCTTGCTGCTTGTTGTCACTTCTTCAATGTTTATTTATATAGCCCCAAATCACAAATGTCTCAAAGGACTGCACAAATCATTACGACTACAACATCCTCGGAAGAACCCACAAAAGGGCAAGGAAAACTCACACCCAGTGGGCAGGGAGAATTCACATCCAGTGGGACGCCAGTGACAATGCTGACTATTAGAAACCTTGGAGAGGACCTCAAATGTGGGCAACCCCCCCCCCCCCCCCCCCCTCTAGGGGACCGAAAGCAATGGATGTCGAGCGGGTCTAACATGATACTGTGAAAGTTCAATCCATAGTGGCTCCAACACAGCCGCGAGAGTTCAGTTCAAAGCGGATCCAAGACAGCAGTGAGAGTCCCGTCCACAGGAAACCATACCAAGCGGAGGCGGATCACCAGCGTCGAGATGTCCCCAACCGATACACAGGCGAGCGGTCCATCCTGGGTCCCGACGAGCGGTCCGTCCTGGGTCTCGACTCTGGACAGCCAGTACTTCATCCATGGTCATCGGACCGGACCCCCTCCACAAGGGAGGGGGGGACATAGGAGAAAAAAGAAAAGAAGCGGCAGATCAACTGGTCTAAAAAGGAGGTCTATTTAAAGGCTAGAGTATACAAATGAGTTTTAAGGTGAGACTTAAATGCTTCTACTGAGGTAGCATCTCAAACTGTTACCGGGAGGGCATTCCAGAGTACTGGAGCCCGAACGGAAAACGCTCTATAGCCCGCAGACTTTTTTTGGGCTTTAGGAATCACTAATAAGTCGGAGTATTTTGAACGCAGATTTCTTGCCGAGACATATTATCAACTGATCTAAAAAGGAGGTCCATTTAAAGGCTAGAGTATACAGATGAGTTTTAAGGTGAGACTTAAATGCTTCTACTGAGGTTCTTCTGCAGCCGAGTAGTCGCAAGAAGGATCACTGGCGCCCTCTACCACCAGGAGGCGGGAGTCATTTAATGACTCATATTTGACACACGCAGCTACGGTATATTAATAAAACATAGCTGCTTACTGTTCTTTTTAGCATATTCAAAAGCTTGGACCTTGGGGCGGCATAGCTCGGTTGGTAGAGTGGCCGTGCCAGCAACTTGAGGGTTGCAGGTTCGATTCCAGCTTCCGCCATCCTAGTCACTGCCATTGTGTCCTTGGGCAAGACACTTTACCCACCTGCTCCCAGTGCCACCCACACTGGTTTGAATGTAACTTAGATATTAGGTTTCACTATGTAAAGCGCTTTGAGGCTCTAGAGAAAAAGCGCTATGTAAATATAATTCACTTCACTTCACTTCACCTTAAATCCTACTGAATAGCTCTTAATTTTCTTCCCTTTATGCGATTTCAAATGATTGAAATCAGCCTCCTCCATTTTGAAAATGATGACAGGTGAAGTTTCACTCGTGACGTGACGAGTTTGACCCGGTGGAAATTCTAGACATGTGCGAATAAAAATAATATTTTATGAAACGAGTTTGACCCGGCAGTAATTTTAGGCAGGCGCATACTATATACCCGGCGGCAATTCACGGAAATACGGTACTTAATCTTTGTTATTTTTTTGGGGCAAATATTAGCTTATTTGGAATTTGATGCCTGCAACGTGTTTCAAAATAAGCTGGTGAGGAATGCTCATCAAACACTTATTTGGAACATCCCACAGGTGAACAAGCTAATTGGGAACAGGTGCGTGCCATGATTGGGTATAAAAGCAGCGTCCATGAAATGCTCAGTCGTTCACAAACAAGGACGGGGCGAGGGTCACCACTTCGTCTAACAGTTTAAGGACAACATTTCTCAACCAGCTATTGCAAGGAATGTAGGGATTTCACCATCTACGGTCCGTAATATCATCAAAAGGTTTGGCGGTACTACGACATCAGCGTGTAAAGGATATCACCACATGGGCTCAGGAACACTTCAGAAAACCACTGTCAGTTACTACAGATGGTCGCTACATTTGTAAGTGCAAGTTAAAACTCCATATGCAAAGCGAAAGTCACTTATCAACAACACCCAGAAATGCCGCCGGCTTCGCTGAGCCCGAGCTCATCTAAGATGGACTGATGCAAAGTGGAAGAGTGTTCTGCGGTCTGACGAGTCCACATTTCAAATTGTTTTTGGAAACTGTGGACATCGCGTCCTCCGGACCAAAGAGGAAAAGAGACATCCAGACTTTTTATAAGCGCAAATTTGAAAAGCCAGCATCTGTGATGGTATGGGGGTGTATTAGTGCTCAAGGAATGGGCACTAAGGCACCATTAATGCTGGAAGGTACATACAGGTTTTGAAGCAAGATATGTTGCCATCCAAGCAACATCTGTTTCATGGACGCCCCTGCTTATTTCAGCAAGACAATGCTAAGCCACATTCTGCACGTGTTACAACAGCGTGGCTTCATCGAAAAAGAGTGCGGGTACTAGACTGGCCTGCCTGTAGTCCAGACCTGTCTTCCATTGAAAATGTGCGGCGCATGAACTGTTGAACAACTTAAGCTGTACATCAAGCAAGAATGGGAAAGAATTCCACCTGAAAAGCTTCAAAAATGTGTCTCCTCAGTTCCTGAATGTGTACTGAGTGTTGTTAAAAGGACATTTCTCAGTTGGAAAGTTAAATATCTTGTTTTTGCAGTCTATTCAATTGAATAAAGGTTGAGAAGGGTTTGCAAATCACTGTATTCTGTTTTTATTTACTATTTACAAAACGTGCCAACTTCACTGGTTTTGGGTTTGGTAGAATACTGTAATTTTCTTTTTTATCGTAAGGTAAAAAAAGGGGTCTATTCAGATTTATTTTCATATTAAAGGGGTCATACTATGATTTTTTTTTTTTTGAAATACTTCCTTGTAGTCAAAATAACATGTATTGGTAGTTCTTTGGTCAAAATAATGCAAAGATGATGTTTTACACACCATCTTCAAGCCGCTTTCTGACAGTCCCTTCAGGATAAGCCGTTTTGTGGACTGGGGTTGTCCCGATACGAATATTCTGGTTCTGACACCGGTACCAAAATGTATTTTGACACTAAGACACCTTTGGCACCACTTCTGTTCGTAACTTTCATGGACAGAATTTCTAGTTGCAGTCAAGGCGTTGAGGGGTTCCGGTTTGGTGGCTGAAGGATTAGGTCTCTGCTTTTTGCAGATGATGTGGTCCTGATGGCTTCATCTGCCCAGGATCTTCAGGTCTCACTGGATCGGTTTGGAGCCGAGTGTGAAGCAACTGGGATGAGAATCAGCACCTCCAAGTCCGAGTCCATGGTTCTCGCCCGGAAAAGGGTGGAGTGCCATCTCCGGGTTGGGGAGGAGACCCTGCCCCAAGTGGAGGAGTTCAAGTACCTCGGAGTCTTGTTCACAAGTGAGGGAAGAGTGGATCGTGAGATCGACAGGCGGATCGGTGCAGCGTCTTCTGTAATGCAGACGTTGTATCGATCCGTTGTGGTGAAGAAGGAGCTGAGCCGGAAGGCAAAGCTCTCAATTTACCGGTCGATCTACGTCCTATGAGCTTTGGGTCATGACTAAAAGGACAAGATCACGGGTACAAGCGGCCGGATTGGGTTTCCTCCACCGGGTGGCAGGTCTCTCCCTTAGAGATAGGGTGAGAAGCTCTGCCATCCGGGAGGAACTCAAAGTAAAGCCGCTGCTCCTCCACATGGAGAGGAGCCAGATGAGGTGGTTCGGGCATCTGGTCAGGATGCCACCCGAACGCCTCCCTAGGGAGGTGTTTAGGACACGTCCGACTGGTAGGAGGCCACGGGGAAGATCCAGGACACGATTGAGAGACTTAGACTTAGACTTAGAAAATCTTTATTGTCCCCAAGGGGCAATTTGGTTTGCAGCAGTAGTCATTAAACACAAGGTTCAACAGTAAAATTAAGGTACAACCTTAAAAACAAGATAGAAACCATCATAAAGCTAAAAACAAAAATTATTTGTAATACAATAAAAACTAATCACACGTCGCTGCTAGACTTTTGAGAAGAAAAAGAAAGTTTGATCACATTACACCTGTACTGGCTCACCTGCACTGGCTTCCTGTGCACTTAAGATGTGACTTTAAGGTTTTACTACTTACGTATAAAATACTACACGGTCTAGCTCCATCCTATCTTGCCGATTGTATTGTACCATATGTCCCGGCAAGAAATCTGTGTTCAAAGGACTCCGGCTTATTAGTGATTCCCAAAGCCCCAAAAAAGTCTGCGGGCTATAGAGCGTTTTCATTTCGGGCTCCAGTACTCTGGAATGCCCTCCCGGTAACAGTTGGAGATGCTACCTCAGTAGAAGCATTTAAGTCTCACCTTAAAACTCATTTGTATACTCTAGCCTTTAAATAGACTCCCTTTTTAGACCAGTTGATCTGCTGTTTCTTTTCTTTTTCTCCTATGTCCCACTCTCCCCTGTGGAGGGGGTCCAGTCCGATCCGGTTGCCATGGATGACGTACTGGCTGTCCAGAGTCGGGACCCAGGATGGACCGCTTGCCTGTGTATCGGCTGGGGACATCCCTGCGCTGCTGATCCGCCTCCGCTTGGGATGGTTTTCTGCTGGCTCTGCTGTGAACGGGACTCTCGCTGCTGTGTTGGATTCGCTTTGGACCGGACTCTCGCGGCTGTGTTGGATCCATTATGGATTGAACTTTCACAGTATCATGTTAGACCCGCTCGACATCCATTGCTTTCGTCCTCCCCAAGGTTCTCATAGTCATCATTGTCACCGACGTCCACTGGGTGTGAGTTTTCCTTGCCCTTATGTGGGCCTACCGAGGATGTCGTAGTGGTTTGTGCAGCCCTTTGAGACACTAGTGATTTAGGGCTATATAAGTGATTGATTGATCCCACTAAAGTGACTACATAGCAGCTAAGCTTGTTTAAGGAGCTCATTTATAAAAACAACAGCTGAGGGAACAAAGGATCTTATGTATCGATTGTTCTTGGCCTTTCTATTACGAAGGGCGTACCTACATCCTGGGGGCAAGAGTCTAAACTCTAAGAAGAGAAGGTGCTGAGGGTTGGCCAGAATGGCCTTTGCCTTCTGGATGACTCTGACCTGATAAGTCTGGTTCAGGGGTTTCAAGGTAGTGCCTATGGTCTTTTGGCACACCTTGATTATACCACCTAGTCTGTTTTTATTGGCCACACTGAGGTTACCACACTATGTCTCCCCCCGGGTACAGCTGGATGACGGAGAAGTCTGGGTCGCCTCCCGAGACTATGTCTCCCGGCTGGTCTGGGAACGCCTCGGGATCCCCCGGGAAGAGTTTGACAAAGTGGCTGGGGAGAGGAAGATGTGGGCTTCGACCTCGGATAAGCGGAAGAAGATGGATGGACGGATTATAGTCTGAAAAATACTGTAATTTCCAGTTTTCCCTAACATACAGAAGAGTGGTTATGAAGTACCCTGACATCCGTAGTATTAAGCAGCATGTCATAAAATCCATTTGCAGATTGCTTCCGTTCCTCCTGCGTTACTTCGTCTAACCATTTCCCCCTGTGGATCATTAAAGTTACTCCGAGCCTAAACCTGCAGGGGGTACGCACGAGGACTTCAGCGTTTGGTTGCAGAAGTTAGCCGGACAAGCTGCTAATGATGGACAAGCTAATTGAAGTACGGGGGGAAGAAGGGATCAAAGTCAGCGGGAGAACAAAGGCAAAGGCACGCTTTATCAGAGACAATTAGCTACTCTCACAAAGTGTCCCCTTTATATCTTCCGAGTTCATTTCTCCCGACAAAACCACGTCCTAATTAATTGCGGGCCACGTTTGTCCCCGTCGAAGACGGGGGATTGTTTGAAACGGTCTTTGGACAAAACGCTTGATGCCTTATCGAGGCTGAAAATAATCCATTGTGCGGCGATGAAAGGCCGTCTAAATCCGGGGGACTAAATAAACGGCGGGAGCGTGGCATCAAATAGGACGGCGCCTTTAATTGGGGGATTTTACAGAGAAGCTCGATTCGACTGCGTCGGGGTCGGAGTAATCCGTTTCGCCGCATCCATCCAGATATATAATCATCATATTTCCTTTTTCCTCCGACATTCCCTAAAAGCTCTCCTACCTGAAAGGGGTCTGAATAATCATCGGGCGAGCAAACATCCCATCATCTTCTCCTCTGGGCTCGCTAAAACTACATCAACCTTTTGCTCCTCTTCCCACTGAATCATCTCCGCTTATCTTTTTTTTTTCCTGCTTAATGTGCTCTTATCTGCGCCGGACGGCTACGCTTCTTCATTTTCCTTCTTCCATTCTTCCTGCTCGGAATCACATGATCACTCAAAGGCCACATCCTGAAGACCGTTACGCGGCTAAGTAGCTTATTATTACACTATTTGCCACACGGACGTGAAGCCTACTCTGATCTTCCACTCAGACACTTTAGATAAGAGAGACACTTGTAAAGAAGACGTTTTACCTTCCCTTTAAAAATCCTCGCGTTTAAAACGAGACGCCTGATTGTTTCCTTGCCGCTTCGCATTTTCTAAAGACGGATGATTAGCCGGACTGAAGGTGAGTTTCATCATGTTCCCAAGATGATCCCCTTATGTCCCAGAATTCTCGGTAATCCGTAGTTCATGGATTCCGTCACGTGACCACTGTCGACTCCTTAAAGGGGAACATTATCACAATTTCAAAAGGGTTAAAAACAATAAAAATCAGTTCCCAGTGGCTTGTTGTATTCTTTGAAGTTTTTTTCAAAATTTTACCGGTCTCGGAATATCCCTCAATAAAGCTTTAAAGTGCCTTATTTTCGTCTCTCTGCGAAGACACTGTCCATTTCCCTGTGACGTCACACAGTGCTGCCAATGTAAACAAACAATGGGAATACCACAGCAAGATATAGCGACATTAGCTCGGATTCAAACCCGGATTTCAGCGACTGAAACGATTCAACAGATTACGCATGTATTGAAACAGATGGTTGGAGTATGAAAGTATTGAAGAAGAAACTGAAGCTATTGAGCGAATAGCTATTGACGCTTTTCATAGCCATAGCATGGCCGAATAGCTGCGTTAGCATCACCGGTAAAATGTGCGGACCAAACGATCAGGACTTTTGCATCTTTTGACACTGGAGCAACTTAAATCTGTCGATTGGTAAGTGTTTTTTTCGCATTAAATGTGGGTGGAAGGAAACGTAATATAGTTGCAAATGCATCTGCAGGTTATCCATACATCTCTGTGCCATGTCTGCTTTAGCACCGCCGGTAAATAGCATGTTATAGCATCGATTAACGTAGCATGTTAGCATCGATTAGCTGGCAGTCAACATCAACAAAACTCACCTTTGTGATTTCGTTGACTTTATCGTTGCAAATGCATCTGCAGGTTATCCATACATCTCTGTGCCATGTCTGCCTTAGCATCGCCGGTAAAATGTGGAGACACTCTGGCACATTCAATGGGGGTCTGGCGGCAGATTTCTTGCCACTTTGGCATCTTGGGGCCAGTGGTGCAACTTGAATCCCTCCCTGTTAGTGTTGTTACACCCTCCGACAACACACCGACGAGGCATGATGTCTCCAAGGTTCCAAAAAATAGTCAAAAAAACGGAAAATAACAGAGCTGAGACCCGGCGATTAGCTTAGGATGTTAACATCGATTAGCTGGCAGTCACGCCGCGACCAAATATGTCTGATTAGCACATAAGTCAACATCAACAGACTCACCTTTGTGATTGCGTTGACTTTATCGTTGCAAATGCATCTGCAGGTTATCCATACATCTCTGTGCCATGTCTGCCTGTCATCGCCGGTAAAATGTGGAGACACTTTCAATGGGGGTCTCAGACACTTTTGCATCTTCGGGCCAGTGGTGCAACTTGAATCCCTCCCTGTTAGTGTCGACAACACACCGACGAGGCATGATGTCTCCAAGGTTCCAAAAAATTGTCGAAAAAACGGTAAATAACAGAGCTGAGACCCAATGTTTACAATGTGTTGAAAATGAAAATGGTGGGTGTGTTACCTCGGCGACGTCACATTCTGACGTCATCGCCTCCAGCGCGATAAACAGAAAGGCGTTTAATTCGCCAAAATTCACCCATTTAGAGTTCGGAAATCGGTTAAAAAAATAGATGGTCTTTTTCCTGCACCATCAAGGTATATATTGACGCTTACATAGGTCTGCTGATAATGTTCCCCTTTAAGAGAAACAACGATACGGCAGGGTTAGGGGAGTGGCCGTGCCAGCAACCTGAAGGTTCTCGGTTCGATCCCCAGCTTCTACCAACTGTTGTGTCCATGAGCGAGACCTGAATTGATTAACATGGACATAGTTGAAAAACGTATTCGGGTGTTACCATTTAGTGGTCTATTGTACGGATCCTGTACAAACCCCGTTTCCATATGAGTTGGGAAATTGTGTTAGATGTAAATATAAACAGAATACAATGATTCGCAAATCCTTTTCAACCCATATTCAATCGAGTTCATTACAAAGAAAAAATATTTGATGTTCAAGCTCATAAACTTTATTTTTTATTGCAAATAATAACTAACTTAGAATTTCATGGCTGCAACACGTGCCAAAGTAGTTGGGAAAGGGCATGTTCACCACTGTGTTACATCACCTTTTCTTTTAACAACACTCAATAAACGTTTGGGAACTGAGGAAAATAATTGTTGAAGCTTTGAAAGTGGATTTTTTTCCCATTCTTGTTTCATGTCGAGCTTCAGTCGTTCAACAG
This sequence comes from Nerophis ophidion, assembly GCF_033978795.1. NCBI lineage: Eukaryota > Metazoa > Chordata > Actinopteri > Syngnathiformes > Syngnathidae > Nerophis > Nerophis ophidion. The sequence continues at coordinate 90,491,081 of NC_084612.1, forward strand.
TCCGGGGTCTCCGCTGTCCTATTTTACGCTTCATAATGCGCCACACATTTTCGATGGGAGACTTGTCTGGACTGCAGGCGGGCCAGGAAAGTACCCGCACTCTTTTTTTACGAAACCACGCTGTTGTAACACTTGTCTTGCTGAAATAAGCAGGGGCGTCCATGATAACGTTGCTTGGATGACAAAATATGTTGCTCCAAAACCTGTATGGACCTTTCAGCATTAATGGTGCCTTCACAGATGTGTAAGTTACCCATGCCTTGGGCACTAATACACCCCCATACCATCACACATGCTGGCTTTTACACTTTGCGCCTATAACAATCCAAATGGTTATTTTCCTCTTTGTTCTGGAGGACATTACGCCCTCTGTTTCCAACTATAATTTGAAATGTGGACTCGTCAGACCACAGAACACCTTTCCACTTTGCATCAGTCCATCTTAGGTGTGCTCGGGCCTAGCCAAGCCAGCGGCGTTTCTGGATATTTTTGATAAATGGGTTTGGATTTGCATAGTAGAGTTTTAACTTGCACTTACAGATGTAGCGACCAACTGTAGTTACTGACAGTGGTTTAATGAAGTGTTCCTGAGCCTATGTGGTGATATCCTTTACACACTGATGTCGGTTTATGATGCTGTACCGCCTGAGGGGTAAAAAGTCCATAATATCATCGCTTACGTGCAGTGATTTCTCCAGATTCTCTGAACTTTTTGATGATTTTACGGACCGTAGATTGTAAAATCCCTAAATTCCTTGCAATAGTTTAATGAGAAATGTTGTTCTAAATGTTGTTCTAAAACTATTTATGCCTCATATAACGTACACTTATTCAGCCTGTTGTTCACTATTCTTTATTTATTTTAAATTGCCTTTCAAATGTCTATTCTTGGTGTTGGGTTTTATCAAATAAATAAATCAGTGTGTGAAGGTGTGTGTGAATGGGTGAATGTGGAAATAGTGTCAAAGTGCTTTGAGTACCTTGAAGGTAAAAAAAGCGCTATACAAGTGTACCGTATTTCCTTGAATTGCCGCCGGGTATATAGTATGCGCCTGCCTAGAATTTCCACCGGGTCAAACTCGTCACGTCACGAGTGACACTTCACCTGTCATCATTTTCAAAATGGAGGAGGCTGATTTCAATAATTTCAAATCGCATAAAGGGAAGAAGATTAAGAGCTATTCAGTAAGATATAAGGTCCTAGCTATTGAATATGCTAAAATGAACAATAAGCAGCTATGTTTTATTAATATACCGTAGCTGCGTGTGTCAAATATGAGTCATTAAATGACTCCCGCCTCCTGGTGGTAGAGGGCGCTAGTGATCCTTCTTGCGACTACTCGGCTGCAGAAGAAGTGACAACAAGCAGCGATCGTTTATTTTTTCCTCTCGCTTGCACTTTTAACATGGAGGATCACATATCTAAAATAAAACAGTTTTCTAAACTGGACTTTCAATCGGAGCAGGAGGTAATAAAGGAAGATCTTCATCGAGACAGAGAGACTTTTAAAACTGAAGAAAGATAAGGAAGACTTCTATAAACAAGTTATCGATGCTTTTGATCAGAAGGAGCTGCGCATGGACTTCATTTATAAGTAAAGGTAAGACCATAATAACGTTTTTTTTTATTAAATGTGCTTTTCATGATGGTATCCTTACATCACACTCAAATTTATAAGCGCAGGCCTAAATTTACCGCATGCCTTTGGTAAGCGCCGGAGTGAGAAGGGGTTTTAAATTAATTAGCGCCCCGGCGGGAATTCAAGGAATTAC